>NC_080421.1:71274021-71526521 GCF_029873635.1 Malania oleifera | reverse complement strand
GAGTGGTGTGAGATTGGATGGTCGATGTGGTTATTTTCAAGAAGTGTGCTGTTGTCGCCCCTGGTGTACGGACTAGTCTGGGTAGACCCATCAGACCCATCAGCCAACCATTGTCAGGTCCCACCTTCGGGCCACAACCCAGTTATGTGGGGGTAACACATGACAACAGCCAGCTAACTTACCAGGATTATTTTATGTTATTATTATGATATGAGATGAGATATGCTTATAAAATGCAGTATGTTCTGTCATGTTTTGATATACATATGTTTTCCCAGATTTGATAAATAGTACTGAATATGATATGTATGGTAAATGTAGAACACGGTTACTCATGTTGCCACACACTTGTATTAGTTTATTTTCCCTTACTGAGAGGTGCCTCACCCCTAAATTTCATGAACTTTTCAGGAACCCCAGATAAGAGAGTGAAAAAGCCCCGCTGAACTAGTGCTGTGTATCTGCCCTTTTAAAGGGTAAGTTTTGTACGGACAATTAGATTTTTGGGGAAATGTCCCTAGGTCTTATTTTTGAGATGTATATATGGAAATACGGTGGTTGTAGTGGCTCTGGTATTTGTTGTAAAATGATGGATGTTTTGTATTTATAATATTGTGAATATATATATTTCCTGCTGCTTAGGCTTTTGATTGTGTTCTGATGTATCCCTGGTACCCACGGCTCTAAGTGGATGGTGACCTGCTGAGCTAGAATATGAGATATGTGATATTGATGTTGATTTAAATAAAAATAAAATAAAATAAAAATATGTGAAAAATGAGCAGGTCGTGACATGTATAATGGAATATTATTTTAGGGGCATGACATATTAATTGCTAGAATCATTGCAACAACTTAGCTATAGTTAAGCATATCTTTATTGATTTAAATATGGTGTAGTTAAACATAAGTTTTGATTGAAATTTGTTGTGAACACTGTTGGTTGTAAGGAGATAATTTACGTATTAAAAATCCTAGCTTAAACTCTTTCGTATTCAGGAATATCTATATTGGTATAGTTGTTTGCTGAGAACACTTATGTGATTATTGAGAAGTTGGTGTACTTGTGAAAATCATAACATTTAAAATTGGTTAAGCTTCCGCGCATAAAATTTTTGAATACCCAATTCACCCCCTCTTGGGATGACACCTCGGCTTTCAATTGGTATCAGATCACAGGTTGCAACTAATCTTAATAAGTAGTTGCATAAAGTTCTAAATGACAAACCTAGGTGTGTCGCCATTCGGTGAAGGTCAATCCTCCACAAGGCCTCCAATATTTTGCGATGTTAACTACACCTTTTGGAAACAAAGAATGAGAATTTTTATACAAACCATGGATAGTTATTGTCCAAGGCAATTATGTGCCTACAAAATTCACTGATAATAAAGAAGTCCCTAAGGTAGAAAGTGAAATGAATGAAGTCGACATAAAACTTATGCAAATTAACTTTAGCACAATGAATGCCCTTTACTGTGCCATAAACACAAATGAGTTCAATAGGTTAATGGCCTACAATATTGCCAAAAAATTTGGGATAAACTTGAAATTACATATGAAGGAACAATAAATGTAAAGGATAGCCATGTAGAAATGCTCACCAGTGAGCTCACTAATGAGTATGAAGCCTTAAAGTTGAACCTTGATGAATATATATCCAATATGTACACTAGGTTCACTCACATCATAAATCCCCTTAATACACTAGGAAATACCTACCCCGCATATGTAATGATTAGGAAAATACTTAGAGGACTCCCATCTATATAGGAACCTAAGGCTACAACAATAACTGAGGGTAGAAATTTAAAGGTGATGGCCTTAGACGAGCTCATTGGGTCACTTCTCACATATGAGATGGCTATTAACGAAAGAGCAAGTGAAAACCCTAAAGCCAAGAAATCCATCGCCCTCAAAGCATTCAAGCAAATCTTTAGTGATGAGGATGAAGAAGAGATGGATGTAAATGACCTAACCTTTATGACCAATATACTCAGAAAGTTCTCAAGAAGAACAAGAAATTTACAAGAAAATTCAGAGAGTCCAAGATGGATAAAGGGAGAATCAAGAAGAAAAGAGTCAAAAGTAGAACAACCTACTTGCTTCAACTGCAAGGAGGTTGGGCATTATAAACTATAGTGTCAACTACTCAAAAGGGACTTTAAGAAGAATAAGAAAAAGGTTATAAGGCCACTACTTGAGACAATTCAAGTTCAAGTAGCTCTGAAAGAGAATCAAACGACCAAGAGCTTGCGAATGTATGCTTTATGACATGGAATGACGATGAGGAACAAAGTTCTTCTTTAAACTCATTTAATGATTCATGTAATGATTATTGTTATGAATCAAATGATGAAAGCATGCCATCTTATGAGGAACTACAAAGAGAATTATATAAGGCTTATAAGATTCTAGTTTAGATGTCCAAATGAAACACTTCATTGAAGAAAGAGAATGAAGTTTTAGTGAAAGATTTAGAATCCCATACCATGGTTAAAATGGGAAAGGACTTAAAGATTAGATATTAGAGAATAAGATAGAAAAGGTGACAAAAGAGCTAGAAAACTTAAAATCCCAAGCTACTCTAGAAAATGAGAAGAATTTGAAGATCGCTAGCTTAGAAAGCATGCTAAGATAATCTATAAATTTACGCATGGAAAAGAAAACTTCAATAAACTAGTAGGTTCTCATAAGATGACCCTGGATAAAGAAGGCATCAGTTCAATGGCAAAGGGAACAAGAAAAGGAAGATTCTCGATCTATATGGGATACTTTGTCAAAGAGTCAAAATTCTATGCTAGCAATTCATTAAATAATGCTTATACTCACACAACCTATTTCTTACGCAAAAAGAAGGGTCATATGAAACTTGATTGCCCGTTTAAAAGAAAAGGTGTGAAAACCAAAAAAGTTTGGAGTGTCAAAGAAACATCTAGTGTTAAACCTTTGAAACCCAAGGACGAATGGGTACCAAGAAGCATGACATAATCTTTAAAATAATTCTTCCTTAGATCTTAGGATTGGTCATCTATTAGGGATTAAGTCAATTCAACCATGTCTAAATGAAGAGGTTTAGTAATGACAATATAATGCTTTGATTTTGGATAATGCTTATAATGTCAAATCTTAGTATATGAATCTACTGTACTAAGGATTTTAGAGAATCAAGTTAATATGAAAAATTTAAAGGATAACTCTAAATTATTTATGTATGCTCAAGTTTAAATATTTAAAGTATAGCATACTTTGTCCAATGCGCTGGTTGAGTTTTAGGGGAGTCAACCGTAACAATGTAAGTACTGTGTCAAATATTGAATAAATGGAAGATATCATCATCTCAAGACACTAATGGGTTCTCTAAATGAACAAACATGCTTATCTAAGAAACCCACACTTAACCATGAATATCAAGTGTTAGAACAATAAAATTGGAATAAGTCAGTTCTCTAATTTGGTGTGAATACTCTGGTGAACTTATTATTAAGTTAGCCATTCATAATCCCTTAAAAGCATTCAATCCATGAACATATTAGAAACTTCTACTAAGGAATTCAAGTTTTCATTAACTCATAATTGGTATATTTATCTATACTCGATCTATGAAAAAAATTCCTTAGTCAATGTTAATACAAGAGCATTGATCAAAAAAATTCATATACTTTTAAATGCTCATTGCCTAAATTATTAGAACTTACTTATCATGCTTAATCCACAAGCATGAAAAATATTAGGCTTATTTTTTTTATAAAAGTACACACTTCCGTTTTAGCCCTCAACTTTGTGTCAAAAAATTGGTAAATCTCTACATAGGGCAACCAATGGCTCTTCACTTTAAATCATAAGTAATTATTCTACACTCTTGGAATCTAGAAAATTTCCATGTGCAGATCAAAGATGAAGATGATTAAGATAATTTTGAGCCTTGGTTCCTAGGCCTAATGATCATATAAGTATTGGAACTAATTGAATATTAGAATAGTATTGTTGGCCTCAACAAATCTACATTGGTTGCACAAGGATTCAATTAAGCTAAATTGGAAAATCATTAAGACCTTAGCCAATCATAATATTGCTCTCCTTTAGTAAAATGGAGATCTTATATGGAGGTTTGAAAATTGAATGATCTTAGATTAAAAAGGGAGAATCTGAAGTAAATCAATCTTATTACATGTTAAATAAAGTGTTCGAAGAGATTTGGTTCATTAAATTAAGAATTCCAAGCTTTATTTAAGAAATTGGCAAATCTTAGGACATTCGGGTGACTGAACAAAGTGTCTAGTCAACCAAATACACTTATCTGGAGTGCTTTTGATTTTTTTCAGATAGTTCAAGCAACTGAAGGGTGAAGGCCAGTTGATCGAACCTATATCAACTTGGTTGTTGGTTGTATTAAGTGTTTTAAGTGAGTGAACGTGCTAAAGAGACTCAACAGAATGCTTCGGGCAACTAACTGAATTATTCAGTCAACCGAACCTATAATGCCTCTATTGATTAAGTGCATCACGTGTTTTGGGTGACCGAACCCCACCTTTGGTTGACCTAACCGCAAGCATTTAAAATCTGAAACTCGCAAAAAAACCCTAATTTTTGCTATTCAGTTCACCGAACACCATTCTTCTCTTACCCAAATGTGTGTCTCACCTTCTTCGAACCCTCTACACTTTGATTTCTCTTCCTAAACTCTTATCTAAGTTTCAATTTTACTTCTTACTCTCAATATTTTTCTTCACATCAACGATTCATCATGCCCATATCCAAAAGTGTTGCACGAAGAACACCCACCTCAGGTCAGGATGACATTAAGAGCATTCAATGTTGGTTGTTAACACTAGGGGCAAAGAAAATCTAAAATGAGCATCTTTGATCTTTGGATCCTATTCTAGGTAAGATCATCGATGTTCCTTTTATGAAAGAGTACTTTCTAAAAATTCTACGTAGGTTTTCTGATTTGGGATGGGGTAGGTTTGTATCTTATCAACCCCAAGGAGTTTATCCAAATTTCGTGTGCATTTTCTATGCCAACTTAAGAAGAGAGGGTGAAAACTATACAACCCAACTCATGACCAAACACTTTACACTTACGGCCAACAACATTGCTGCTTGGTTTAACCTTGAGCAAGAAGATTTTGAGTGTCATAAGGTTGGACCGACTTGGATAATGAAACATGAGTTTACACCCCAAGCCCCTTTCCCTCTTGTTTCAACTAAACAAAACAATAATTTTGGACATCTTCCTTTGTACAAAAATTTGACTCTTGAAGCCAAAATAACCCACCTTCTCATCACATAAAATATTCTACCTCAAAGTGGTTCGAGATATCATATTTCATACTTATACTATTTTGTACTATTTTGCATTTACACCAGAAGGCGTCCGGACCTTCCCTCTCTCATCGTAAAGTGGATGATCTCCAAATAGGAAACCTGTGGAGTCATTCTTCCTTATGGAGGGGCTCTAAACCTCATTTTTGAACATCTTGGCATAGCATGTCCCTCAACCTTATATTTTAAGCACAAAACATCTAATAAATTCTCATCTACCACTATGAAACAAATGGCCTATAAGTTAGCTAGAGTAAATGGTTGGATTCCCAAATATCAACCACCTCCATAGGACGATGCGCGTATAGAGGAGGAACACGAATATGATCGTAGGGATGATCCATCTCATGTGGAGCAACCTACTCCTGCTAATACAGCCACTACTTCTTCTGATTATCCCTCCCTCCAAGGAACTCTCAACGATCTTCGTTGACATATGGATTTCTGATTTGACATAATGCAATGGGATATCCACTCCAACTTTCAAACCTTCGATGAGCGACTCGAAAGGCTTGAAAACCAACAAGGTGGTGCTTCCTCGTATAAAGGAAAAACACCTATGGAAGTGAGCTCAAACAAAGAGGAAGAGGAAGCGGACGATGACAATGAATTCTATACTAATAATGCGGACTGTCTTATGCATGTTGGTAGCTGATTGTGAAATACTACTGCTGGTTATATCTTGATTGTTGGCTGATGAATATTGGTTGTGACTTAATGGTGAATATTGGAAAACTTAAGCTGCTTCATGTACGATTATGAAATACCACTAATGGTTATATCCTTGAGAACTATTGCTGATTGGCTATGAAATTTCTAGTTATGAAAACTAAAGTGGTTGATATATGGATTGCAAATGGGATTATATTGAGTAGATTGTAACATTGCACTTAGAAACCTAAAATGGCTCAAACTTATATGCTGATTTTTGATTAAACCTTTTGCTAATGTCAAACAGGGGAGAAATTTTTGAGAGCAAAATGCAAAAAAAAAAATAAAATAAAATAAAATACTTTGTTGAATTTTAAGTAAAACGAGAGAGAATTATGGTTATTACATGAAAACTTCTATGCCTTAATCTCAATATGTCTATCATCATTTATATTGCCATTATTACATTTATGCATATTGTGAGGGGGAGCCTTGTTAAGGCTACCTCATTTTGTTCCTTGTTTGTCATCATCAAAAAGGAGAAAATTGTTGGCCTAACAAGCCTTAATCTCGTTTTGATAATGAAAAACCAAGATATCTAATTGTGTAGTTAAGTGCCTATACAGATATGACAGTATAAAAGCACAATGAAAGATGTAAAATGGAACGCCATGAAGCACACAAGTAAATGAACAATGGCTATTGACATGAAGCTTGGATGAAGATCAAGCTTAAGGACATGAAGACCTAGATATGTTGTTATATATATTGTACTATAGGAATTTATGTAAGTACATCTCGTGTTGGTCTTTGTTATGAAGATCTTAGGTTATTCATTTGGACCTTAGATACCTTTTAAAGTCTTAGAATTTTTTTTTTTTACAAAGTCCAAATATTATTTCTAAACATCAAAATCATTTTTGGAATCAAATTATAAAGAAATTTGAACTTCAGGATGTTTGGGCACCTATGCATCATGCTCAGTCAACCAAATGTAGAAGTCTGAACAACTGGTCTGGTTCCAGAGAGTTCGGGGGACTGAATGTCAGGTTCAGTTGACCAAATGGCTACTGCCATTGTTAAATTTCCAGACACAGTTGGTTCGGGCGACTGAACTCAAAGTTCAGTCGACCAAATGTGTTTCGACGATCGAATTTAGAGTTCAGTCAACCGAATGGCTACTACCAATTTGGAAATCCTAATTTTAATTGGTTCAGGTGACCGAGCATACAGTTCAGTCGACCGAAATGCTGCAATAAGGTTCGAAAAATGCCGAAAATCTTTTCGATTCTCAAATATATTGTTACCAAAACACGCACAAACGACTATAATTCAAACCCACATACAAATAGCCAACCCTGATCATGTTTTAGACAATTGAACATATTCATTTACATTGAAAAATTGTGTCTTGTGTTATTTTTTCTTAAACTCTTTTTTTGAGTTGTTCTTTCAAGTTCAAAACTTTCAAAACCTAGAATACCTTAGCCTATCTCTTTGAGCATTTTAGAAAATATCTTTTGAGAGTGTATTACAGTGCTTATTCTATGCGAATCTACTTTAGTTAGAGAGTTCTCATTGTACAAATCAGTTCTTGATTTTCTTGTGTAAACTGACGACTTCGTTATTGAGTTGTTGACAAGAGGAAAGGTGTTTTCACTTAAGAGGCAACTCCACCTAAGTAAAGGAGCTAGAGAGGCAACTTGACCTAGTGAAGGAGTGGGGTATTCTACCCAAGAAAAAGAGAGAGGTAACTTATCCTACGTAAAGGAGGTTTTGTAAAAGGTATCTCTGCCTACTAAAAAAGAGTGGTTTCTCCGCATTTTGAAGGAGGGATAATAAAATTCTCATAGCCGGTTGCTTGAGGCAAGGACGTAGGCACAATTGCTGATCCTTGTAAAAATCTGGTGTTCTTCTCTATCCTTACTCTTTCTTATTTAAAGCATATTCATATTGATATTGAACCGTTGTGGATGTTGTTAATATTGTCTAGTTAAGGATATTTGTATTGATATTGATATGTGGTGAATATTATTAATATTTTATAGTTAAGCATATTTATTTCAATATATATATATATATATATATATGTTGTGAATACAAAGAATCCTCTCTTACTTTATTGTGTTGATTAGATTAATTGCTGGAATCATTTCAACAACTCAGTTGTAGCTAAGCACATTTTTATTGATTAAAATCTGTTGTAGTTAAACATAATTTTTTATTGAAATTTGTTGTGAATACTGCTAGTTGTGAGAAGATAAATTACATATTAAAATCCTAGCTTAAACTCTTTCATATTTAGGAATATCTATATTAATATAGTTGTTTGCTGAGAACACTTCTATGGTTATTGAGAAGGTCGTGTACTTGTGAAAATCATAACATTTAAAATTGGTTAACCTTCCACACATAAAATTTTTAAATACCTAATTTAGCCGCCTTCTTGGAATCACACCTCGACTTTCACCATCTAGTGATGCCCTTGGTGATTTGTTAATCAAGAAACATGTCATATTTACTACCTCTGCCCAAAATTTCTTTGCAAGCCTTGCATTCAACCCGAGACATCATGTTGTTTCACCTATAGCTTTGCTCATCCTTTTCGCCACACCATTCTTTTTTGGTGTCTTGCATACTGTGAAGTTTCTCCTAATGCCATGTTGCTTGCCTAACTCTATGAAACTTGAATAAGTGTACTCAGTTCCATTGTTTGATGTAAGGCATTTATTCTTCCTCCAAGTCCAGTTTTCCACTTCATCTTTCCATAATTCAAACTTGAGAAACGTCTCTAACTTGTGCCGCATGAAGTACACCCAGAATTTTTGTGAGTAATCATTGATAAAAATCACAAAGTACATATGTCTCCCCATGATTACTAGCCCCCAAACATCTAAATGAATATAGTCGAGAATCCCCTTCGTCTTGTGTGTGGCTGTCTTGAATTGCACCATATTTTGTTTCCCAACAACACAATACCAACAAAAATTCAACTTGCACGTTTTGACACCCTTTGAAAGATTTCTTTTATGAAACTCCATCATCCCATGCTCACCCATATGCCCTAACCGCATATGTCACAAGACAGTATTACTTGACTCAGACTCTATAACTACAACTCCACCTACAATTGTGGTACCCAACAGTGTATAGATATTCCCTACAAACTTATGCCCCTTCATCACAATTAAGACACCTTCACAACCTTCATTTTCCCACTTACATACTCGTAACTAAACCCATTACAATCTAAAGTGCCTAATGAAATCAGATTCTTTCCTAGATCCGGTATATGCCTAATATCACATAACGTTCTCACAACACCATCAAACAATTTAATTCTAGTATTCCCTATTCCAACAATTTTACATGAAGCCTCATTTCCCATCAGAATAGAAATAAAACTTACTAACCTATAGGTGTGATGCCCTATTTTTTTTTTCAAAAAATTACCTCTGATACCATAATAATAATAATAATAATAATAGTAATAATAATAATAATAATAATAATAATAATAATAATAATAATAATAATGAACATAATCGAGTCAACTCGGACCCAAAATGGGGTACCGGGAATACATTTGTCCACACACGTACTTTATCTATGCAGTAAAAAACATAACACGTTTAAACTTTATTTACAACACCAGAGTACTACATGTCTCCAAAATATACACATAACCCCCAAAATAAGTCAACCACTAAGTCAAGGTTTATACACCCGTAATCGTGTTCTTCAAAATAAACCCACATGCCCTGCAGTATAGGGCGACGTATCCTCTATCTCGGAGCTCGCTTTGCCTGACATTCTGAATTTCCTAAAATATTTAAGATCTATGGGGTAAGACCCCTCTCAGTAAGTGGGAATAAATTATTATCGATATGTGGCAAGTGAGTTTCAGTGTATCATATCATGTTTATAAAAATAGTAATTTAACTGAGGTATCATAGGAATTAGTACTCATATCCCTAACATATATATATATATATATATATATATATATATATATATTTTGTAACCATATATTTTTTTTCAAAAATATAATCATGCTCAACAAATATTTCGCTATATAGAGTATCATATATGTCAAAGTACTATCATATAAGTGTATCACGTTTGTAATGAGGAGACCCATCCATCTCATCGTCATGTAATAACCTCACATGACTAGGTTGTGCAGCTTGAAGGTAGAACTTAACCCTGTTTGGCCTACTAGGCTAAGTCGGAATACCTCGTATGTAGTATGATTGGCCCACCGCAGCCTGGTCCGAACCCAGGGGCAATCAACATCTCTCCGAAGGCCCAATCAACTTCCAATACCTACACGCTCCTCGAGCTATGTGGTTGCACTAATTTAATCAGTAGCAACGATACCGTGCTCTCATATCATTAATCATTCGGGTTATCATTTTTATCACTCATTTTACATAAAAATCTATTTTTCCAAAACCTTTCATTTCTCAAAAACATGCCCAAGCACATGAGTATCCATGTATAACACATCTAGTTTTTAACTCATGGTTGTTCATTATATCTATCAGTATAAAACTATCATGACTGTGTATAACACATATTATTATATCATGTACTATAAAAACATGTTTGTATAAATATCATTCCAATCTATCAATCTCAAACATATTAGTATATTACTCGTATCATTATATCTGTTTATATCCCAACATAAACTCCGTTCCCTCATATGAAATATTCACAAATTTATTTTTCAATAATCAAAATTATTTCTCACGCCACACAAATTTCCAATTATATCTAACCATATCATAATTATCTAGTAAAATATTGAATATTTCCAAAACTACCATTTCACATATATATACCCGATAAGTTAGCAAATTCACAGATATATTATTTTCATGTCATACTTGGATTTAATCCTTTAATTTCCAAAAACTTTTGACATAATTTAACTCCCTTTACCTAGCTTACTGAGAGGCCTGCTAACAACCCTACATTCACACCTGTGGCGATCGGAACTCAAAACCTTGAAATCACATTTCCTCCAAATTAATAAATTCAACTCCCCATAATAATAATTATTTTAATATTTCCTTAGCCCACACATTGTCAAAACTAATTAAACTTTAAAAATAATTAACGGATATATTTCCACTATCCTACCCTAACCTTGGAGTGGTGCCTAAGAAACCCAAATTAAAAATCTACTCCGACCAACATGATGAGGATCAGAGCTAGGACCCCATGGTGGTCTCTGATCATTGATTTGACTAAATATTTAAGGAGAAATTGAGGGAAGAGAGAGAGTGTATACCTTACCCCAGGAGTGGTGCCTACGTCGCTTCTACGACAAATCTACTCCGGTAAAAATGTCAGTGGCAAAGATAGGATCCTAGTGGTATTTTATGTTTTTTCATCGGCCGAGTATTGGAGAAGAAATTGACGAGAGAGGGAAGGAGGAACATAGGAGAGAGAGAGTGAGAGTTGGCACCGGGAGGGGGGGCGTGAGCCTTCTGCAATTCAATTGTAGAATATATATATATATATATATATATATATATTATAATATAATATTATATTATATTATATTAATATATTAACATATTATATTATATTATTCAATTAATAATTATTTTATTTTATTTTAATTTTAATTTCAATTTTTGTTCTTTATTTTTCCTTTTTATTTTTTATTTTTTTTTTTTACATTCATTACATCCTCCTATAATAATAATTTTTGGAGCATTACATTCTCCAATTCTTATAAAAATTTTGTCCTTAAAATTTTTTAAATACTACCCCAAATAAAATTCATCGTTGACCTAACAAGTTTTGAGTTAATATTTTAAACCACTATTAAAAATGGTAACTAACATAAATCGATGGATTATACATCTTGTTCTAATACACCTTGCTTCAGCACCAACACATAACAACTTCAATTTTCATCTCGCGTCTTCCAAAGATCCAACACCGACATAACCTTAGAAGAATCAATAGGTAACTATTCTTTGATCATGACATGACCTAAAAAACAATAAATTTGTATTAGTTGTCCAGAACCCACATTTCCTATTTAGCATATAACTGATGCTCTCATAATGTTTGTAAAATTGATTACAAATGTTGTTCATGCTCTTCTTGAGTATTTGAATACCCCAAAAATCATCCATAAAATTATAATGAATTGATCTAGGTATGGTTGAATAATTTGATTCATTATATTTATGAAAATGCAAGGTGCATTGGTAACCCAAATTGGTAACACCAGAAACTTATAGTGATCTTACTGTGTACTCAATTATGACTTTGGGATGTGTAATTCCCAAATCTTAATTTGTAATAATTTAATTGCAAATCAATCTTCAAAAATTTTGGGATTTTACCAATTAATCAAATAATCCACCAATCCCTAGAAGTCGATACCAATTCTTAATGTAACGTGATTCAACTTCGAATGATTAATGCATAACCTCAATGCGCAATTATATTTCTTAGTTAATAACACAGTTGCAATCTATGATGATATACTAAGTCAAACAAATTCTTTGTCGAGAAAATCTTCTAGTTGAACCTTAGGTTGCCTTAGTCCAGTTAATGTCATTCTATATGAAGCAATTGACATAAGCTCCACTTCTAGCATCAAATCAATATTAAATTCAATCTCCTCTTGGAGGTAACCCCGATAAATCATTTGGGAAAAATATCTAAAAATTCATCACTTATGAGTAAAGAAGTTTGGAATTCATTAACTCGTATATTTCTTTCATTGTTGTTACAACCCCATACATGTGCCCAAATTCTATCCTTTCACATGCTCTCAAGATGTCAAATATGAGAGCTTGTTAGTTGGAAGGAAATCATCACTCCATTTGGATCTTTGAGTATTACTTTATTTTGAAAACAATCAACTAGGTGTATAATAAATAGATAACCACTAATGGTTAGCCTCATATTTAAATAGAGAACTTGCAATGATGACTCATACTCATCAAGGAGCATACTTTTTGGGACATCTCAAACCAGGATGTGTAATCATTTGCCTGTCGATCAAATGTATAAAAGACACTTCAAAACTCTTATCATAACTTTGTAATTCGTTTGAGTAAAACTTATATAAACTTCTAAATATTCCCTAAAATTCTAATCATCCAATTCCAATTCATTGTCAAACTAATGCACATGCTTACACTTTTAAATTAGGGTAAAGTATCACTTTCCTACCAAATTGGTTTCTAAATTTTTTTTCTTACTTTAAACAATTTTTAACGCTCAACTTACAACCTATGGTGACACACGTTGAATATCAAAACATAGTTGGAAAATATCCTCAATGAAAAACACGGATTGCAATTATGGCAACTCCAAGTCTTGGTATATTGACTTCAAGTCAACTATGATCTTGCTCTAGTGACTGGAAAAATATGCAATAAACACATTGTCGCGACGTCCCGGGCGCGTGTGTGCCCTGGGCGGCGAAATAAAAAATCAATTTAAATTTTCAAGAAAAATATGAAATGTCGGAGTCGCCACTAACCTTTAGTGCGGTTAGAACACATGATTACTACCCTGTTAGGGGTAGAATCGATCTACATTACCAGAGTTGGGATCGGGAGTTCGGTTACGCGAGGGGAAGGTACGAGCACCCCCTACGCGCCCGTTCTTACGAACGGTACCTAATTAATTTGAAATTATCCCTAAGTTAATCTAAGTCTTTAAATTACTCCTTTTTATGAATTTATAAATACATGTGAAAAATAAATAAATAAATAAATATAATATATACATATATATATATATATATATATATATATATTCCCTCAGAGCTTAAAGGTATGTGAAGCCCGAAGGCTAATACCCCCGCAATAAAATCATAGGGATAAAAATCAAGAAAATATTTAATAAAAATAAATATTCTAATACATATAAGACCAAATAACAAAAAATAAAATAAAATAAAATAAAATAAAATAAAATAAAAATAGTAATAATACTAGTGCTGATGACAATGATAATATTAATAATAATAGTGATAACAATACTAATATTAATAACAATAATAGTTAATACCATAATGATAACAATACTAAAAATAATAATAATAAATACTAACAGTAATAATAATGATAACAATAATATTAACAGTAATAGTAAGTAATACAATAATAATAACAATGGTAATAATAATAATAATATAAAAATAATAATAAAAATAATATGCATATTTTAACTAAAAGACATTTACCTTAACATGAACACCCAATCATTGATACACTTAATACATATGGAAACAATATTAACTAAACTAAGGAAACAATCTACACATCAAATTATGGAAATCAATATATGATAAGATGGGAACACTATGAATCAATAATGAGGAAACCCTAGAAAATTAGTATGAAACCTAATACGGACACTAAATACAATAAACTTAAATATTAAAACATATTTTAACCATAACAATTTTGTGATAACAACAATGATTATTAAATAACACGTATAGCCAAAATACAAACATGAATACCAACTAACAAATATTAAAAATCCTATTGCAGTAAAAGTTTAACAAGAAAATTCTACAAATATAATTATAAATACTACAAAAGATAGAAACATGAATATTAGTTATCAAACATGGATGTTAAATAAATAAGTACAACAATGAAATTAAATAAAAACTACCCTGAATGCACAAACATTGAACACACAACAGTATCAAAAATAACCCCCAAACATGAAAACCGAATAGCTATAACAATAATAAAAGCCTACAACATGAATAATAGACATATGACCACGTATTATAACATTAAGGATCCTACAATAATAATAATTCAATGAATACAAAAGGTTAAACTTTAAATATTAAGACAAAATCCAACTAAAAAAAAAAAACTTCACAACAATAATAATAAAACAATTAACCTATAGAACAAATACAACAAAAAACAAGAAAAAAAAAATTACCATGAATATTTAATAAATATAAAAAAACCCTATAAAACGAATGGTACTCATTAATATATATACAACCTAAGCATGCCACCTGCATTTACAATGAAACCCAAATATTAGAATATGTCAAAACAAAGAAATAAACCAAACTGGAAAGAAAAAGAAAAATAAAGAAAGAAAATAAAAAATAAATAAATAAAAATACAGGTGCATATGTGTGTTTTACTGTGTGTGCTGTGTGTGTGTAGTGTGTGTGCTGTGTGTGTGTGCGCAGTGTGTGTCCAGTGTGTGTGTGCTGTGTGTGTGCTGTGTGTGTGTGTTGCTGTGTGTGTGTGCGTTTCTGTGTGTGTGTGTTGTGTGTGTGTGTAGTGTGTGTGCTGTGTGTGTGTGTTCTATGTGTGTGTGTGGGTATTTACAAGGTGTGTACGTGATGCATGCATGGGGGTTGCTGTGGGTTCTGCCAGACTGACAGTCAGAGACGATGACTGGAGTTGGGCACAGTGACGGTGAACGGCGACGAAAGAGAGAGCTTGCGGCAGCGATGGAAACGACGATGACAGCGATGGTGATGACGATTGTGAGTCTCTGCTTGGTTTTGAATCTGCAAGTTCATTGCGGCAGTGATGGATGGCCGGGCGTGGGTGCCGCCGGACAAGGGTACCTGTGTGGTGTCATGGCTATGCAGAGGGTCTCCGGGCTAGAGGTTCCGGCGGTATGGTGGTGGCCGGAGTTGTGTTGCAACTGGTTGGAGGATGGGGACCGTGGAGTTGGGACGGTGGCAGCAGGGGCTGTTCGGCGAGAAGGAGAGTGAGGGAAGGGAGAGATGTAGGGGCTGGTACTAGGATGGCCGTGGCTAAGAGACTAAAAGAGAAAGAGAGCAGAGGAGAGGGGGAGGTTGCGGCTGTGCATGGGCCTCTGCGAGAAAGAGAGATGGAGATGAGGGAGGTGCGGCGGCTGGGATGCTATGAAAGAGAAGGAGAGCGGAGATGAGAGTTTCTTTTCCGGCCCCCTGTCTTATAAAAGAATTTTTTTTGAAAACCCTAACAAAATTTCCTTTCTTGATTTTATTTTTTCTTTTTCTCTTTTTTTTTATGCTTTTATTCTTATGATAATAATGAAAAAGGAAATAATATTAATAATAATAATCATAATAATATAAATATCAACAAGGTAATAATAATAATAATACTACTAAATAGTAAATAGTAATAAATAATTATAGTAAAAATAAAAATAATAAAGATAAAATAATAATAATAGTAATAATAATACTAATAAAAATATAGTAATAATACAAAAAGTAATAATAATAATAATAATAATAATAATAATAATAATAATAATAATAATAATATATCAAAAATAATAACAATAAAATAAATGGAAAACAAAAATAATTATAGTAAAGTAAAAATAAAATAAAGATAATAAAAGTACTAGTAATAATAATAAAAATGAAAATAATAATAATAATGATAATAAAAATACTAGAAAAATAATAGTAAAGTACTAATAATAATAATAAAATAATAATAATAAAAATAAGGTAATAATAATAATAATATAATGAGAAGGGACTCCTTTGTTCTATTCAGCTAGGGCAAAAATAGGGTGTCTACACACATGTCTTGGTTTTTGGTATAAAATACAATATAGATGGAGTTATTTAGTCACCTATGATCAGTGATTGGACATTTTCTGGCAGCATAAATCTTATGTGAAAAAGACCAGGAAGGAAAGGGTGATATTCATTTGTGCTAGAAAGTTGCTAATGGTAGAAGGTTTAGATTCTGAAAATGGCTTCAAAAGGCACAATCCATGTAGACAACAATAGAAGATTTCACATTAAGTTGTATATAAATCAAATCCCAACCAAGCAGATGCCTAAGCGGTTAAATTGGTGTCATGTTGCCAAGTAGGATTCACACATGATAGAGCAAAAAGATAAAGCTCCAGGTCCTAGCATGTATGGTTTTCCTCCTAGATAACAGATTGCTAAAGGTCTGAGTATCATTATGATTTTTCTTCTAAGTAAGTTACTAAAGATGAATTTGTTAGGTGTTATTTGGTTCACAGGATCCTTCAGAATACTTGACAATGTGATGCCCGTGACATCTTATTCTCATATTTGTTTCCAGATTATGGTGATAACATCACTTCCCAAGAAATAAAGAATTCCCACAAAATATAGGAGTCCAATTGTTGCCCACGTAGTAACTTGCATTCTTATGGGCATCTTAATTTTGGGATTAAACTGTCCCCACTATTTTGGCTGACTTTTAGAAATATGGAAATATGTAATCGATGCACATTCTCATTGACCCATCTTTCTTTTTCATGAAAAGCACTAGAGCCTATCCTTAGAAATAGATCAATATCAAATTCAACTTCATGGTCGAGAGGTAACCCAGCTAAGTATCCTTTGCCTATCTGGCCAACAGTATTTGTGGCGAGGTGCGCACACATATCCCCATATACCTATACTCCTACTCCCCAAGTGGTTTGAACTCTATTTCCTTCTTATAACAGTCCATACTGACATAACTAGAAGCTAGCCAGTCCATCCTCAGAATGACTCAAATCCATGCATATCTAAATTACCAAGTTAGCTGGTAAAGACCTCCCCTGAATACAAACTAGATAGTTCCTAAGTACCTTCCTACACAACACTACTGCCCCATTCAGTGTAGACACTAACAAAATGATATCTAACAATTGAGTTTCTATCCCACAAAATTTAACAAATTCCCAAGTGATAAAAGAATGAGTCACCCATGAATCAAACAAGGTAATAGCTTTATATAATAGTATTGAAATAGTACCTGTCACGACATCTCCTACAGCCTCAGCATCTCCCGGTGTTAGCGCATAGACTTGTGTTGGGGTGGTATTCCTTTATTGTATGCCTTAGGGTGCATAGTGGCCTCCTCGGTATGGTCTAGAAGCAAGAGTATTCACTGGCGGTGCTCGACAATCTCTTGCTATGTGGTCCAGCTGATGGCATCCGTAACATTCCATCTTTCTGACTCGACATTCTCTCGGGTGTCTTCTGTAACAAATGGAACAGAGAGGGGGCATCATCCTGTCCTATATCGCTTGATCTCCCATCCCTTTTTTCTAACCTCCTCTGCTATCCTGCCTCCTCCATCGCCCCCGAATGGACCCTACCTGAAAATCTGGAGGCGCAGGCCTCTTCTTCCGACTCTGTGCCACAACGCCTCTCTATAGGCCACTCTCAATCACTGTGACTCAATCAACTATCTCTGAAAAAATTTGGGCTCGGAAGCCTACAACTTGCTTATATAATTCATGGCTCATGCCCACCTCAAACTTTCTCGCCTTCTTTTCCTCGTCTAGCACTAGGTATAGAGCAAAGCGGGACAACTCGATGAATCTGGCGGCATATTGTTGCACCATTATATGCCCCTACGTCAAGTGCAAAACTCCGTAGCCTTCGTGCTTCTAATAGTAGTGGGGAAGTACTGCTCAAAGAACAAATCCCTTAAGAGGCTCCAAGTCACCACTACAGGCTCAGGTCCCTACTTCTATAGTAATCTCGCTGATCTCCACCAACATTTTGCCTTTCCAGTCAACCTGAATGCAACAAAGGATACTTTCTACTCCTCAGTACAAGGGAGCACTACCAACATGTCCTTAATATCCTAGACCCAATTCTCAGCCACTAATGGGTCAACCCCTCTAGGAAATGACGGGGGCTTAATACGTGCGAACTGCTCAATCGTGTAACTTTGCTCCCCTAAACTCCTAACCATCTCTGCCATCACCTGCTGGGTGACGCAACGTAATACCACTAATACACTTAACAAACTAAGATCCATAAAATAATCTTCTATAACCATTCATCTTATCATCCTCAATCCCAATTTAGGATTCATTCCTACCACTCAGAAACAAGACCCAACGATAGTTTACTATGGTTTTCCTAAAGTCGTCACTCTAGGAAAATCACAAAAACAATCATGGAATTTCCTGCCCCCAGGCTGTAACATAGAACCCTAAATTTCCCACTCTCATATTCTAACAATAATTAACTCATATCTCAATCTACCCATCTCTTATTCTCCTCACAATCCATTCCTATACTCTGGTGTTGTATTCCGCTATTTACTAAAGTCTGTAGAAACTAGAAACCTAGGTTCTGATACCAAACTGTGATGCCCTATTTTTCTTTTTTTTCAACTAATTATCTTTGATACCATAATAATAATAAAGACAACTGAGTCAACCCGGACCCAAAATGGGGTATTAGGAATACATCTGTCCACACACGTACTTTATCTATGCAGCGCTAAACATAACACGTTTAAACTATATTTACAATACTAGAGTACTACATGTTTCCAAAATATACACAAAGCCCCCAAAATAAGTCAACCACTAATTCAAGGTTCATACACATATAATCATGTTTTTCAAAATAAACCCACATACCCTACACTATAGGGCGACGTATCCTCTATCTCGGAGCTCACTCCGCCTGACGTTCCGAATTTCCTGAAATATTTAAGATCTATGGGATGAGACACCTCTCAGTAAGTGGGAATAAATTATTATCAGTGTGTGGTAGTGAGTTTCAGTGTATGATATTATGTTTATAAAAATATTAATTTAACTGAGGTATTATAGGAATCTGTACTCATATCCCTAACATATATGTATATTTGTAACCATATATATATATATATATATATATATATATATATTTGAAAATATAATCATGCTCAATAAATATTTCACTATACAGAGTATCATATACGTCAAAGTACTATCATATGAGTGTATCGCATCTATAATAAGGAGACCCATCCATCTCATCGTCATGTAATAACCCCACATGACTGGGTTGTGCGGCTCAAAGGCGGCACTTAACCTTGGCTGGCCTACCAGGCTAAGTCAGAATACCTCGTTTGTAGCACGATTGGCCCACTGCAACCTAGTCTAGACCCAAGGGTAGTCAACATCACTCTGAAGGTCCAATCGACTTCAAATACCTACACACTCCCCGAGCTATGTAATTGCACTAATTTAATCACTAGCAACGGTACCGTGCTCTCATATCATTAATCAATTGAGTTCCTATTTCCATCACTCATTTTACATAAAAATCTATTTTCCCAAAAGCTTTCAATTCCCATAAACATGCCCAAGCACATGAGTATCCATGTGTAACACATCTCGTCTGTAGCTCATGGTTGTTTATCATATCTATTAGTATAAAACTATCACGACTGTGAATAACACATATTATTATATCATGTCCGATAAAAACATGTTTGTATAAATCTTATTTTAACATATCTATCTCAAACATATCAGTATATTACTCGTATCATCATATATGTTTACATCCCAACATAAACTCCATTCCCTCATATAAAATATTCACAGATTTATTTTTCAGTAATCAAAATTATTTCTCATGCCACAAAAATTTCCAATAATATCTAACCGTATCATAATTATCCAGTAAAACATTGAATATTTCCAAAACTACAATTTCACACACACACACACACACACACACACACACACACACACACACACACACACACACATATATATATATATATATATATATATATACCTGATAAGTTAGCAAATTCACATATATATTATTTTCATGTCATACTTGGATTTAATCCTTTAATTTCCAAAAGCTTCTCATATAATTTAACTCCCCTTACCTGGCTTACTAGGAGGCCCACTATAACCCTACATCCACACCTGTGGCGATCGGAACTCAAAACCCTAAAATCACATTTTTCCCAAATTAATCAATTCAACTCCCCAGGATAATAATTATTTTAATATTTCCTAGGCCCACACACTCCCAAAACTAATTAAACTTTAAAAATAATTAATGAATATATTTCCACTATCCTACCCTAACCTTGGAGTGGTGCCTAGGAAACCTAAATTAAAAATCTACTCTGGCCAACATGACGAGGATCAGAGTCAGGACACCATGGTGGTGTTCGATCATCAATTTGGCTAAAGATTTAAGGATAAATTGAGGGAAGAGAGAGAGTATACCTTACCCCAGGAGTGGTGTCTACATCACTCCAACGACAAATCTACTCCTATAAAAATATCGGTGGCAAAGATAGAATCCCAGTGGTATTTTCTATTTTTCAATCGCCCGAATATTGGAGAAGAAATTGAGGAGAGATGGAAGAAGAAACAAAGGAGAGAGAGAGAGAGAGAGCGAGAGAGAGCGAGAGAGAGAGAGAGAGAGAGATGAGAGAGAGAGAGAGAGAGAGAGAGAGAGAGAGAGAGAGAGAGAGAGTTGGTGCTGTGAGGGGGGGTCGTGAGCCTTCTGCGATTCAATTGCAGAATCCTGAAGCTTCGTTTGAAGCTTCAGGTGATACCATATATATATATATATATATATATATATATATATTATAATATAATATTATACTATATTAATATATTATATTTTATTATTTAATTAATAATAATTTAATTAATTAGTTAATTTTAATTTTAATTTAATTTTTTTTCATTCACTACATCCGCCCATAATAATTATTTTTGGGGCATTACAATAGGTGCTGAACAAATCTTTATTTGGTGTCATGTGATAAGAGCATGCCAAATCTAGGATCTAAGAATTTGTGAGATGATTTGAACCTGATGACACAAAGGATTAATGTGGTTCGATAATGTGTCTATGTCCACGAGAGCAAGCAGCTGAAATTTTCACTATCTTGTCAAACAAGGGTTACAACATTTGTATATATGCTAACCCACATTAACCCCCAGAGGTTTTTCCCCCAAATTCCCAACCTAGTGAACTTCTTAATTCAATGTTCAAAAACAGTGTTGCGCAAAACTATCAACGATTTTAGACAAGTCATTGATGGTTTATTCCTAAGACCAAACCGTCGATGTAACTGTCGATGGTCTTTGCCAAATCATCGACGATTTCTCTTGAGCCTGACACCATCGATGTAACTCTACAAACCATTGACGATTTCTTCTAAAAACCAACTACTCTATTTTTATTCACCATGCTTTATTTGTATATGTGTTCCACTTAAATATGAGCCACATACTACAACAATAATTAACTAAGTACTTACTAGGCGGTCCCATATCGTTTTGGAGACACAGTTAGTAGTTATTGTTCAGTAGTCATTTAATCGCTATATCTTTTCATTAATTTATTCTATAAGTGGTTTACTCTATGGTAATGCCTAACCTTGTTATAAGCCTATTTTAGTCTTTGAATCATGCTTGATACTTCTCAACCAATGTTTCATCCCAGTATTCATTTGTGCCAACTAGCTAAATTTCCTACAACCAAAAATTATGGTCTTTTGTCTTTACATGTCTCATAATTTATGAGTGTTAAGAAGGAAACATCCTAAGTACTCATGGTAGAAAACATATAAATAGGGATAGTTGTAGACACCCTATTTTATTTAGGGTCAATTTATCCAATATCTATGGTAATTTGAGGTTAAGTTAGCCATTAAGGGGAGAATTTGTACTCATTAATTGAAACTTATAATTCGGCTCTTTTTCCCTACAAATTATTGTTCAAATCTTGCATTTAGAGCAGCTTAGTGCCCCAATTTCATGTTTTAGGGTCCATTTCATTGTAGATAGTGGGTTTCCCTAGTTTTAATTAAAAATTAGTCAAGAATAAGGTTAAGAGAAAGCCCAAACACCCTTGTTGGATTTGAAAGGAAGTCCTTTATAACTTTAAGGGCATTTTTAGAAAATGGAAGAAAAGGGCAAGAAACCCTAACCCTTGCTCTATTTAAAGGTCTTCAGGGCATAAGAGAGAGACACCAAGAACGGGGCATATATGTCCAAGCTAGTGGCAACAGGAGAGAGAGAGAGAGAGAGAGAGAGAGAGAGAGAGAGAGAGAGAGAGAGAGCAAGAGGAGGCTATACTGCCAAAAGCAGAGGATCGACATTCAAACTATAGGACTTCTCAAAGAATCAAAGCACCAAAAACACAACATATGTCCTCTATCTTTGATTTTATTGAAACCTTCGATGTTTTATACCCAAGATTAGTCTATAGGTGCTGAACCAATCTTTATTTGGTATCATGTGATAAGAGCACACCGAATCTAGGATACATGAACTTGTGAGATGATTTGAACTTGATGAAACAGAAAGCATATCACCATTACTGCTTTTTGAGTCTCCTTCTTCCACTGCATTCGCAAATTTTTATGAACCCTCTTTATTTTCTGTATTCCCCTTCTTTCTCTCTGGACAATCTTGCTTTGTATACCCCTTTTTTCATGCACTTAAAACACCGTATGTCCTTCTTCTTCCTGGAATGGGACTGATATTTATTTATACTCAATCCGCTTTGGAACTTACTTTTCCCACGTTCTTGGTTACCCTTCACCACAAGCTCTTCTCCTTGTGAAATATCATTGTTGGCTTTCTTCCTCTGATGAAAACCCAACAGAAGAAATCCCAACCATTGTAGCCAATTGCTCTGATACTAATTTGTTATGCAAATCAATGCACGGCATCCGGAAACCGATCGTGTAATGCAGCAACGAATGATGAAAAATATGAAAACAGAATCACATATATTATTAGGAAAACAACAAAACAATGACACAAATGATAAATGTGGTTCGATAATTTGTCTACGTCCATGGGAGCAAGTGGCTAAAATTTTCACCATCTTGTCAAATAAGGGTTACTGTAATGATACGAAGAATAATGGTATTTAAATAATAAAGAGAGAGGAAAATGGAAATTGTAAGAAGGGGGTGACAGCAAACTTCCTTTACAAACGCTTCGCGTTCGTTGACAACGTGGAATTTTGGGCTCGTCGACGGGGACGTGTCTCGTCGACGAGAAGATACCAAGAGGGTGTTTTGGAAATTCTGAATTTCATCGATGAGGGGTGAAAGTTCATTGAAGAATTGCCTTCTTGACCTTGTCGACGAAGTGACATGGATTGTTGACGAAGGCTAGTGTATAAATAGGCCTAACTCTCATTTTTTGGCCAAAAATTGTGCGAAAACTCCCCTCTCTCTTCTCCCTACGTCCCTCATTCCTTCTCTCTACGATCTCAGGACAGATTCTCTCTGATTCGATGATCTGAAAATACCACGACACTCATGAGGAGGTTCTCTACAAACCTACCAGAGTGGATCGTCAGTGGAACTACTTTAGAATTTATCCCTAGTTTAAGGTAAGGTTTTTTATTAAAAATTGGTCTTTCCATAGTTATAGGAAATGTTGTACACAAAGAAGTACTAAAGTTTAGTTCTGAGAGATGTTGGTTTCAGGGTATTGAACGGGGAACCTTGTGGGTGCAGGACGAGTATATTTTAGGGGGTTTCTTCTCAGAAATTAGGTAAGGGAGTAAACTAAAGCAGTCACTTTTCTATGAAAATATTATTTAATTACTAGTAGATTTATGTTCAAAAAGCATGTATTACATTTGAGTATTATTGAGAAAATGTTTATTTGGGAAAAATACTATTATTATATTGAAGTGTAAGTGTTAGTATAGAATGCCAGAAAATATGTTTTTAGTATAGAATATATGGTTTTATTCAACATTGTGTGGCATGAATGTTATTTTATGTGAAAATTATTATTTTAAGGCAATTTTACCGTTAAAGTATGTTTTCAGGAATTATGGAATAATGCAGTACATTATGATTTTAAAATACATGATAAATAAATTATTTATTCAGATTGATATGTAAAAAATGTTCGGCACAAGGTCGTGATTGCCACAGATATGAAAGTAAACGGTGCAAGGCCATATGTATTTATGATATTATAAAGAATGCCATCAATCTGTGTATGTTAAACACTATATTATTGTGTATTTTATGTTATCAAAACTTGGATGATAGTTCAGTTCAGTTTCAGGAGCACGATACCATAGCTATAAAGATTAGATTATTATGTTTCTGACTTGTGCTAACCGCCCCTACAAGTATAGAGGGTGGGAGATGGATAGTCGATGTGACTTTCAGTGTAGAGTTGTAGATATCCATCTGGCAGTCCGGACTAGGGTGTGGCAGGCCCATCGTACTTACAGACATTTTTGACTCGGCAGTGGTCGGCCAACTATTGTCGGGTCCCGCCTTCGGGCTGCACAACCCGTCATGTGGGTAATACGTGACATCAGCTAGCTATACATCCTGGGTAAATTTCAGTATTATTGCTATACTAGATAGTTTATGAACAGTACGATTTATTAGAAATATGAAAGTATATGTTTAGGCAATTATTATATGATTAATGCTTCCTAGTATGCAAACTGTACTGTATATCTATAATAGCACTAAATATTTATGTTGCCACACAGCCGTATTTAGTTTATTTTCCCTTACTAAGAGGTGTCTCACCCTAACTTAAATAATTTCAGGAAACCCAGAAATACCAGCGGAGCGAGGCCGCCGTTGAGTTAGTTGTGTTATCCCACTAAGAGGGTAAGTTTTGAAATAGGATCAGGAGATTTTTTATGTAGGATCCTAGAAATATTTTTAGATATTCTGGGGATTGTATATGAGTACAGTATTATTGTGGATTGTAGTTAACTCTAGTATTATGTGTTTAATGGTTTGATGGATGTAATTTATATTTATTGTTGTTTAGGTTTTCACTGTGTAAGTCAGGTATATCCCCATTACCCACAGGTACAGGTTGACTGTATTATGTGTGTTAATATATAGTAAATTAAGTAGGTCGTTACAGTTACAACATTTGTCTATATGCTAACCCACATAAACCCTCAGCGGCTTTTCCTCCGAATTCCACCCCTATTGAATTTCTTAATTCAAAGTTCAAAAACAGTGCTAAGCAAAACTATCGACGATTTTAGACAAGTCGTTGACGGTTTATTCCCGAGACCAAACCGTCGATGTAACTGTTGATGGTCTCTGCCAAACTTTCGACGATTTTCTCTTTACCTTGACACCATCGATGTAACTCTGCAAACCATTGACGGTTTCTTCTGCAGACCAACTTCTCTATTTTTCTTCACCATGCTTTATTTGTAAATGCGTTTCACTCAAATATGAGCCACATACTACAACAATAATTAACTAAGTACTTACTAGGCGGTCCCATATCCTTTTAGAGACACAGTTAGTAGTTATTTAACCATTGCGTATTGCCAAAATAATAGATTGTTCAATAGTCATTTAATCGCTATATCTTCTCAATAATTTATTCTATAAGTGGTTTACTCTATGGTAATGCTTAGCCTTGTTATGAGCCTATTTTAGTCCTTGAATCTTGCTTGATACTTCTCAACCAATGTTTCATCCTAGTATTCATTTATGCCAATTAGCTAAATTGCCTACAACCAAAAATTATGGTCTTTTGTCTTTACATGGCTCATACTTTATGAGTGTTAAGAAGAAAACATCCTAAGTACTCTTGGTAGAAAACATATAAATAGGGATAGCTATAGACACCCTATTTTATTTAGGGTCAACCTAGCCAATATCTAGGGTAATTTGAGGTTAAGTTAGCCATTAAAGGGAGAATTTGTACTCAATAAGTGAAAATTAAATTTTGGCTCTCTTTCTCTACAAATCATGGTTCAAAGCTTGCATTTAGAGCAGTTTAGAGCCACAATTTCATGTTTTAGGGTCCATTTCATTGTAGATAGTGGGGTTTCCTTGTTTTGATTTAAAATTAGTCAAGAATAAGGTTAAGAGAAAGCTCAAACACCCTTGCTGGATTTGCAAGGAAGTCCTTTACACCTTTAGGGGCATTTTTATAAAAATGGAAGAATAGGGCAAGAAACCCTAACCCTTGCTCTATTTAAAGGCCTTTAGAGCACAAGAGAGTGACACAAAGAAGGGGGCACATATGTTCAAGCTAGTGGCAACAGGAGAGAGAGAGAGAGAGAGAGAGAGAGTGAGAGAGAGAGCAAGAGGCGGCTATATTGCCAAAAGCAGAGGATCGGCATTCAAACTACAAGATTTCTCAAAGAATCAAAGCACCAAAAACACAAGATATGTCCTCTATCTTTGATTTTATTGAAACCTTCGATGTTTTATGCCCAAGATTAGTTTAATGGTTGAATTTAATACCTTAATACGTGCATAAAGTTGAGAATGCTTTGAAAACTAGGGTTTTTATCCTTATTATTGTTGAAATATTGGTTTTTTGTGGTGTAAATCTATTGTTTCCTTTGTTGTGAGGTTGTGGTTGGTTAAAGGTAGTTTGGGTGACCTAGAGAGAGAAATAAGGAGGAGAAAGGTGATCGGAAGCAATGGGTGACGAGAGAGAGAGAGAGAGAGAGAGAGAGAATCTCTAAAAAATTGAATTAGTTTAAATTTTACACGCAAAAGACCTTTTTTTAAAAAAAAAACTAAGTAAATATTTATTAAACCAAAGCCATTTCCTTCTAAAATTATATTCATATTCCATTATCTCCAGGACAAATCAGATAGCTTACATGACATTGACCTTGATCAATTTACGAGACACCAAACAGAGCATTGGCCTTGGCCAATTCTTGGACTCTGCAAATTATATTTTCATTTCTCAATTTGTAGAAGTATGCATGGGCTGGACCAATATCAATGAATAGAATTATGACAGAAAAAGAAAAGGGGAAGTACTTCACGTGAAATTTAATATTAGTGTAGAAGGGGCTTGAAGCTTCCATGGCATTAGAATTTAGGAGAAGAATTCGGAGCCTTTGCTTTGCTAGATTCCGGTGGGGCATGCAGCGGTCCATTTTTGCTCTTCAAATAATTCATCATAAATAATTGCTAGGTCCTTGGCAAGGGCCATTGCACGGACGACATGCATAATTGCTCATATCAAATACCCTTTTTTAAGTTATCCTACACATCAATGGGCCCTTAAAATTAAGCCCAAATCATACATATATATATATATATATATATATATATATAAAGTATTTATTCCCTTTAGCTTTTGTTTTTATAGAAATATTAATTAGATAGAAAACTAAATGACAATTTAAGAGAATGCTATTATCGTCATTATAAATAATTATTACTTATATCTAACATGTTAATATTTTATATTTATAAATAATTTGTAATTATTTCATAAATATCTGTAACTTTTTTTTTTTTTGGATTACATAGGAACTTCAGTCACCAATAAGTCCTTCGGACCTCCTGGTATGACACCAAACCTACGGATCAGCGTCTTCCCCCTAGGTTTTGCTAATCAGGTAAAGTCCAGAATGCGGACGCGGCTTCCGTGCATCAGTTGGACGTTCGGCCAATCCGACCCCCGGGACACATCTCCATTACCATTCATGGTTCTCGCTGACTTATAGAGAACTCTCACCATCTACTATCCCTGTTGGCTATAACTTCTTCTTTCTTATATGCCTTTTAACATTCTAAAATATTACTCATACAAAAAATTTAATAAAATTGTAAAACTAGACAAAAATAATACATGCTTACATGAAACATATAAAAATAGCTCCTCTAATTTAGTGCTTGCTTTTAAATTTTTTTTTTTTTTAAAATAACTCTATACATATATTTGTTAAATAATAAAATTAATATAATATAAAAAAATAGTTAAAGCCCTATTTTTTTGAGAAAAAATAATGTTTTTTATTTTTATTTTTTAAATTTAAAAAGTGTTAGTTAATTTTTCATTTTTACAATATTCCTACTAAATAAATGAATAACAACAAATAGTTTTGACAGTATTTGTTTGCGGAAATAATTTTATTTTTAATTTCTAATTTTTAAATAATAACAAAAATGGCAACTTGTTTTTCAATTTTTTAAATTTACGTACAAACAATTTTTCATTATTGTTCTATATTTCTAGCTCTTACTTCACCTATGGAAGAATGGAATTTAGATCATAAACTTTAATTTGTGTGGACTATGTATAATTTCTTTTAAATGCACTCAACAAAATCTATGATTCTAAATATTAGCTTGTATAAATTTTTAAAAATTAGAAAACAATTTGTTCTGAATTATTTTACAACCTAGAAATAAAAATGAAAAATTATTTTACACATTTAAACAAACCCTTTATTTTCTACCTTTTTAATACAAATGTTAAAAACTTAAAAATAAGCTAATTTTTTTATAATTATTTTAGAAACTAAAAATTAGAAAATAAAAAATAACTTTGGCAACTAAACAAGCTTTAAGTATTCTATAATTGCTTATATATGATCCATGAAAACCAAAGCCTATCTATTTTTAAACATCTCTAAAATATGTCTATACAAATTCTAAATTTTTGGTTTGCCATTCTCAATCCCTCATACCTCATTAGTGAGACTCCTTGGCTTGGTCTAGAGTGGTTAAGGATCTTCTGAAAGTAGAAGCCCTATAGCTTCTCATAGCTTCTCATAGCTTCTATAGTATGATTAAACCTTTTTTGGTCCTACCTTAACTTGGACCAATGGATGTTTGGAAAAGCTTGATAGAACCAAGAAGCTTGAGAGAGTCCTGACCTTTAACTTCTTGCAATAGTCACTTCTCAAATCTGAATATTGCATTCCTACCCCTTGTATCTAAAACCACTCCCCCATTAAACTAACCTTTAAGTAAGAATCTAGACAACAACTAATCCATTTTTCTTTCAAATTGCTTAATTTTTGGATTAGGAATGAAAACTTCTTGAACATGGCAAAGGATTCTAAGAATGTTTGCGGTAAATGGAACTCCCATGTTCATTTTGCATACAAAATTGAAAGTTTTGAAGTCAAAACTAAAGGACCTCCGCAAGGGGCACTACTCATGTTTATTAGAAAGAATCCAGGAAGCTAGGCAAGAACTCACAATTGAATAAAACAATCTTCACCATTTCACAAGAAGCCCTAACTCTATGTTTACAAAGTTGAAAACACTTAGTTAGCATTTAGGAGTATGAAGTTCAGATCTTGGATTTATATTTGAGTGGGTTTGGACAAATTTTAATATAATTTTATACTACATCTTATTCAAATCCTACAACTCCAAATATAAGGTCTCTCCCAACATAGGGTTATGGATTTTATTTTATTTTTTTTAGTTAAGAAGGAGCTATTAAAGAAGAAAGCTAGAGTAAACCAGCTTAAGCTGGAAGGTAAAAACAACAAATTCTTCTCAGTCATGGTTAATGAGAGAAGAACTATAAATCATGTCATAACCCTTAAAAATCTTGAAGGAGTTGAAACTTATAAAGATGAAGAAATTACTGAAATCTTTCTCAATTACCATTCAATTCTTTCGGGCCAAACATAGAAGTAGCACCTTTGTAATCCTATCTTGTTTGAAAGGATCCTAAATTTTGAATGATTTAAAGAAAAAAAAAAGATTGAAAAAATTTGTAGAGAAGGAATAAAAGAGGTTTTATTTTCATTCCCATATGAGTAAGCCCTACGACATAATGGATTCAATGCACAATTTTTAAAATCTTGCTATTGGGCTATTAAAGCTAATATTACATTTGTAATCCTATCATTCTTTAGTGAAGCTAAACTCCTCAAGCATATCAATACTACTTTTATCACTCTATCCCCTAAGATAAAAAACCATTCCCATCCTAAAGATTTTGGACCCATCTCATACTACAACTTAACAAACAAATGTATCACAAAATGATGTATTAATCGAAAGCACAACAGAATTTGCAATCACATAAGCGCAACACTTAACGGAAAAATATATAGAAATAACATTCACACTGATTGTAAATGAAAGCAGTAGAAACAATAACCCAAGGAATTACGCGGTTCAACAATGCCTACATCTACGGGAGCAAACAACAAAGATTCACTATCTTTCTTGTCCAAAACACATGAACAATACATCAACACTCTTAACCATCTTGCATATAGATCTAAGACAATGTATATATAAAGTTCCCGAACGTTTTCCCTCCAAACCCCAACCAAATTAACATCCCTTTATTCAAAATTCAAAAACCTATGCTAGGTTCCTGAGCTAAACCGTCGACGGTTACAAACATAATGTAAATTGTCTAAAATCAGGTGCCAAACTGTTGACGGTTATAGCCAATTCGTCGATGGTTTCCCTATTGCTCCTCAGTACTTTGATTTTCCACCATGGTCTCTCTTTATACATGTTTCCCATTCACTATATAAGCCACATATCACAACAATCTCCACCTTGCCGAATATATGCCCCTTAGGAGAAACCGAAAACATAGTCCGAAGCTCCATTTTGACCTTGAGATGTTAGGTTGGGACCGTCTCTCATCTAGCAACTGGAGACAAACACCAAGTCCAAGTAAGGCTTGAAATTGCCTATGGCAGTTTCAGCTTCCGCCATGAACCTCAATTTAGTTGTAGATGTAACAATCTAAGATTGCGCCCTAGGCTTCCAACAAGGCCTTCCAACAATAGTAAACAAAAAACCTATTGTAAACCTTCTATTGTTAATGCCCCATGCATAGTCTTCAACAAATCTTACAACTAACAAACCACTCTGTTTTTTGCCTAAACACCTTATTACACTAGTATGAGGGACCTTTGACATATCCCAAACATCACAATCCATCCTTAGACACCAAGCTATAAAATTTTACATTGATTCTCCATATAACCCCCCTCAGATGGAAAAAAAGTCTCTTTGCAGTTCTGTCCACAAAACCACCCTAAGATAACACCAATCTCCTTGCATTTCTGTCCATGAATCCACCCTGAGATAACACTAATCTCCCTGTAGCTCTGTCTATGCGAATCTTCAAACCAAGACTCTTCCTGGCCATATAAAAAATGTCCATGTCAAAACCTTTCAACAAAACTCCCAACTGATTGGTCTCAGTCAAAGCCATCCCAGCCAATAACTTGTCATTCACAAACAACAAATGCATCACTCCATTGCATCTTATCACCCTCTTACCCACTAGAAGTTCCACCAACTCCTACACCTGGTTCTTATGCAGTACTTCCATGTCCTCCACCATAACACTCATCCATCTATTTTTCTCTTTGCAATGCACTACAACTTTAAAATTAATGGAAACCTTGCTACTGGTAGTAATGAATGCATAAAACCCCAAAATGTCAAATTTATACCTGAGTGATGGTCTAATAGTACACTTGGGTCCACCGTGATTCTATTGGTCTCCTGAGCTGAAATTCCATAAATATAAAAAATGTCATCTCTGCCCGAGTCAGTAGCTCCACCTGCATTATATGCCCATTTTTACTACAATTCATACTGTGAAACTGTTGACCCGAGATAGAATTCCCCACATTTCTACCCTGAGTATCTAGCCCCACCTAAACAACATATTTGTTGCTGCTGTTGCTGTAGTTTTCTGGCATTTGTTTCTCTTCCTTTACCTGAGTACGCTACCCCATGGCTTTCTCACCGAAAGTCATGTGTCCACTGATCACCACCTTGTTTGCCACTGGATCACCCAAATTGAACCCACATTTCTTATAAACCAAAAAGATGTACTGTTTAGACATAACACCAAGCTTAGATCCAACATCACTAGAAATGTGCACCAGTAGACATCCACTGAAATCTGAGTAGTCTACTACAAAACCAGCCCACGATTCTCCTGCAACTCTCCCATCTAGTGATACTTTTGGTGATCGGTTAAACGAGAAACATGCCACACTCACAAACTTCACCAAGAAAATTCTTGCAAGCCCTACATATAACTTGCCCTGCTCACAAAACTCCTTGAACTAAACTAGCGTACTTAGTTCCAATGTTTGACCTGAGAATCTCTCTCCCAGTCTGGTTTTCCACCTCAACCACAAGTTAAACCTAGGTGGTGGAATCAATGTATTCCCAAGAGGGGGGGGGGGGTGAATTGGGTTTTAAAAATATTTTTTCTAAATTAAACATTTATGCCCATTTACCACATATCATATCTCATTTTAATTATGGTCGTGTATGTAAAACTGAATAAGAAATATGTGCATACATACATGTGTATCTCATTTAAAATAAATGTGTGCATGCAATTAGTTATAACATACACATACTGAATTTAAAGCGCAAAATTTACATAAGATAAGAAAAGAGAGACACACAATATTTGTTATCGAGGTTCAGCCAAACCAGCCTACGTCTCCATCTTGGGCATACCCCCCAAGGATTCCACGAACGTTGCACACTTATGGGTGGAGCAGAAACTGTTTACAAACTCCTCTCACTATTGGGCAAGGGATACCCCAAGTCACATTACAAGGCTAACCCCAACCTACAAATCTCTCCTTACGGGGCAAGGAATACCCCAATTCAATTACCAGGCTGAGCCAAATTGGTCCATTATAGGGCAGAGACTCCCCAGTTCAATTTCTGGGCTGAACCCAACCGATCTCCCTTATGGGGTAGAGATTCCCTAGTTTAATTAATGGGCTGAACCCAACCGTTACAGTAAAAATATTTTTGAACAAAATACATGCTTCTAAATAAAAGCAGAAATGTACACAATGATGCTCTAAAAAAAAAAAGCACTCTTAGATGATATGAAATTTATGCTCTGGGAGTAAGGGTGTTTTTCTCTAAACAATTTTTCAACCTTTGAAAATATAATGTATATGATGAGTACTCAAAGGTTTTGACCCCAATAAAAATCTCTCTCTAAAATATTTTTCAAATAGTGTTCAAGGGAAACTAGGGTTTTGGCTAGAAAAGACTTTTGCAATCAAACACACATGAGCCTTTGAATCTTGCAATGGATGTGCAAGATTCATAAGCAAAAAAAGATTTTCTCAAGAAAATAGTTATCAAGAAATGTATGGGAAAACTTTAGGTAACACTCTAAAAAATCATTTTAAAAATTAAAGAGTAAGTGGGAGCGGGTGCTTGAAAAAGATATGCCCGAAATAAAATGAATGCCCTAAGAGAAATTTCTCTCTTTCAAAAGATTTGTTAAACAAGAATAAAAGAGAGATGAAGTACAAAATTTTTCCCCAAAAATGATTTTTGAAATGAAAAATGATATGGGGGAACTTTGATGAAGAAAGGATTTGAAAGGATTTTGAAGTTAATCAAAGTTGCTAATTGAAGTTATAAGAGGGGTATTTCTTGAATCAGGGAAAATTATGACTATTAGGAACACGCTCGACATTTTAGAAATTATTAATTAAAAAATTAATTATATTTTAGCACTTAAAAAAGTTTCAACCTGAGAGGTTCGGTTGGCTGACCTATAAGGTCGGTTGAGCGAACACACACAACAAATGTGACGCCCCGATTTTCATAATATTTTTTTTATAATCAATAATTCCACATATACAAACATTGGCCACGTCAAAAACCCTAATACCATATCAACATAACCCGACCAGCAATGGGATACTTGGTAAACAGACATACAAACAATCTTAACAACGGAAGTCAATATTTACATACTTTCCAAAATACAAATAATCAGAGTACTAAACACCCATACATATATACCTATCTATCACATTCCCAAAACAAACACAAAATACTCTAGGGGAATACTCCATTCCTAACTCAAAACACTCACCCTGTCTAACCAGGGTGTTAAATCCCCTCTATCTTAGAGCTTTATCTCCAGGCCTATCATGGTTCCCTAAAATATTTAAATATTTGGGTAAGACACATCTCAGTAAGACGGAATAAATTATTTACAGTATGTGGCAGTATGAGTTTCATTATGTCATAATACACATATACATTTCAGTGATAACACCATCTCAGAAAATACACCAGTCATTCTCACAATCATATCGATATAAAATATAAGCTTTATTCTCATATTTCGATCTCATTCTCACGCAACCCATATTTACCATCGAATGTTCCTGAGGATAGGGGAAATTACACGCTCATACATGTAACTCCCCTCTGCTCTAATATCATTTGTAACCCTACCCAATTAACTCAAGTACCGCTACAACTGATACTTATCAGGGCACTCACCTTACTCAATAAGCCCTTAAGTGAAGAGTTTTAAACTCGCCTTATTTATCTATGTTATTATACTCATGTACTTTCTTTCCACTTTCAATTTCATTTCATCATCTAGCACACTACCCTAGAGAATATTCTTTCTACACCATGCATCACCCCATTGTTGAGCTTATGCTACTCGGAAGATATTTATCACGCCATGCTTCACTTTATGGTTGAGGTTATACCACCCTGAAAATATTCTATACACCATGCTTCTCCCCATGGTCGAGGTTATGTTCACCTGAAAATATTCTCTACACCATGCTTCTCCCCATGGTCGAGGTTATACTGCCCTAAAAATATTTTCCCACGCCATCTTTCACCCCATGGTCGAGGTTATATTGCCCTGAATATATTCTCTATGTCATGCTTCTCACCATGGTTGAGGTTATGGTCCCCTGAAAATATTCTCTACGCCATGCTTCACCCTATGGTCGAGGTTACACCCTCCTAAAATTATTCACTACGCCATGCTTCACCCCATGGTCAAGGTTATTTCTCTCCACATTTTATCATTTCAAATTTCTCATTCACATTCCAGTATTCACATCACAATTTTCCACATCCCTATATTCACAATTCCAGTATTCACATTTCACATTCATATTGCAGTATTCACGTTGCAATATTCACATTCTCATATTCGCATTTCAGTATTCACATTTCAACATTTTCATTGCAGTATTCACATTGTAATATTCACATTTTCATTCACATTTTCATACTCACATTTTAGTATTCACATTGCAGAATTCTCCTTGCAATTTTCACATTTCTAGTATTCACAACTTCAGTATTCCCCATCTCAATATTCACATTTCAAGATTTTTATTGCAATATTTTCAGTTTCAGCATTCATAATTCATCCTATCACATCAATGATATTTTCATCATTTCAACACACATTTCATTTCATAATAGCGCACACAGACACAGACACAGACACACACACACACACACACACACACACACACACACACTATCATTTCACATTTTTCCACATATCTCAGTAAAACAATATCAACATTTTATATTTCTTCCATTTTCCAACATATAGATCTATGCCCTATTTTTCATCATTTTCCACATTTCAAATCTTATATTTCAATATACATTTCATAACCTCATTATTCTCAGTGTAAATCATTTAACCCAATTTCAAATGCATTTCAGTATAAATTGTTGGCCTTACAAGGCTTAAAATCTTGTTTTGATGATAATAAACAAGAGGAACTTAACATATTTTGTTAAGTGATGACATTTCAGGACTCAACTATGAGAAAACAAGGTTAAGTGTTCATAAGGATCTATTGAAGTCTTAAAATAAAAATAAAAAATATGATCAAAAGAAGCTTAAAGGCATGGATTCCAAGACAATCTATTAAAGCTTGAATATTATGAGAGCATGGATATTAAAGCTTAAAGACAAAATAGAGCCAAGCAAGCATGAAGACTTAAGTGTTTAGAATGTCAAAGTCTTAAGAAGTCTTTATGTAAGTATTTCATATTTAAATATCAAGATGAAATAGAATTGAAACTCAAGTACAAAATTCACCAAGATTCCTTCTTAGATGATGATTAGCAGTATGAATCAATATAGGAAAGATCAGCTCTTCAGAAACTTTCAGCGTTGAGCAAAAGAGAGCTTTAGCAATTAGAATCCTTGAATGTTGATTGCATGCTTGGTGATTTAATTCATTGGGTTAATGGAGTATTTATAGAGTTTTTAGAGTGATCCTTGTTTCCCAAGTTGCTTGAAGTGTCCTCCAAGTTTTTATAATGTTTAGATTTGAAAAACAAATTTTTAGATTTTTCCCGTTGAAGTTTGAATTTTAAAATCTTCATGGGTCAGTCTCTTTTAGAATTTTCGCATTGAAGTTTGAATTTTAAAATCTCCGTGGGTCAGTTGGCTGAGTCACTTGACTGGGCCTGTTTTTGTATAGGTTAGTCGGCTGGATAGTTGACTAAGACCATTATGTCTATCTAGGAATTTTAGGAATTAATTGTCAGTCAGCTGAGTGAACACAGATCAAATTGGTCAGTCGGCTGCATGAACATAGTTCATTCAATTTAGTCGGTTGGACAGTTTAATTAACAGTTTTATTGTTAGTCAGCTGAGCAAGTACATTTCATTTAAGTCAGTCGGTTGAATTGTTTCAACTTTTCAAAAACTTTCATTTTTAAGACTTTGATCCCTTGTTGTTTGAATAACTCAAATGTGACTTTTAAAAAGCATTTTCCATGGTTTTTAAAAATTTGGTCTCTAAGTCTATATGGCATTTTAAAGAGCTTCAAAGTATTTCATAAGATATTTAATTATGAATTACTTACATAAAGACTTCTTAAGACTTTGACATTCTAAACACTTAAGTCTTCATGCTTGCTTGGGCTCCATTTTGTCTTTAAGTTTTAATATACTTTGAGTTTTCTCTTTGATATCCATGCTCTCATAATATTCAAGCTTTAATAGATCATCTTGGAATCCATGCCTTTAAGCTTCTTTTGATCATATTTTTTTGATTTTAAGACTTCAATGGATCCTTGTGAACACATGACCTTACTTTCTCATAGTTGAGTCTTGATATGTCATCTTTTAACCAAATATGTTAAATTCCTCTTGTTTGTTATCATCAAAACAAGATTTTAAGCCTTGTAAGACCAATAATCTCCCCCTTTTTTATCATGACAAAGTGAGAGCAAAAATTTGAGTGAGCCTTAAAAAGACTCCCCCTTACAATAAGCATTATCTTAACAAACTTAACAATATCAAAATCAATTTCAAAAACTCTTTTACTATCATGCTCATCATATCATTCAAGTTCAAGATCATCGTTCAAGTTCAAGATCAAATACTCTCATATTCAATATCATGCTCATGCTTAATTTTTGTCCAAAACTTCTCCCACTTTTTTATATCAATCAAAAAGAGTAAGATATCAAGAAAAACGTATAAATACTAAGGCTATGAGCAACCATAAGCAAAAGTATAGATCTTAGTGAAGGTTCATATTAGCTCAAAATTCGTCATGCATATTAATTTATCTTTGCTTACAACAATCTCTCCTTCTTTGACATTAATTCATGATACCAATTGTTTATTTTATAATACCAATTGAAAATTAAAAAATATATATATATATATATATATATATATATATATAATACAAGCAATAAGTCATAACACTCCCCATGAATTTAATACATTCAAATTTTCATTCATAAAATGAACTATGTATTCATGAAAATACCAAGTGCTCTTTTTAAATTTATCATCCCATGCTTCAAATATTGATTTATATCATGTATGTGCTCATGGATACTAATATCAAGAATAATGCCAATATCATGTCATTATCATAACATGCTCATAAATATAATTATGTTGTCATGCTCAAATACCAATTGATATATTCATGGATACCAATATCAATATCATATCATTAGCTTCTTAATCATGCTCAATAATTTCATGCTCAATTTTTCAATGTATAGTGAGCCAGAAATCATCAATGTAAGTAAATTCATTATCATGATATAATGCTTAGGTAAATCATGCTCAAATTTTCAATCTATAGTGAGCCATAAAAGTTAAGTCAATATCTTATATGTCAGCATTTTAGCATAGCATAACCCAATATTTAGTTCATATTATCGTGTCATTAGTATCTTAGCACATATGCAAATTAGAAAATCAGCATTTAGTATGTAGCATATCAACATATCATATAAGCATGGAGCATATCATAATTGTTTCTCATGTTTCTTAAATATTTTTCATTTAGCTTAATTATCTCTCGCTTTGCTCAAATATTTCTTATTCTTAAATATCTCTCATATTAAATTTAAAATTTGTTAAAACTTGTTTCCTTCAGTCAGTCGACTGGACTTATGGTTAGTCGGCTAACCTTTGCTTTCTTTTTAAAGTTTTGTTCAGTCAGTTGATTGGGATTATGGTCAGTCGACTGACCTTTGTTTTCTTTTAAAATCTATTTCTTTCCACAACCTTTCTACTATGTATCAAACCAAACTCTCTTCTTATATCAAAATACTCATGTAATAGGCTAAATTTGCTTAAGATTTTCATTCTTTTGATTTCATATGAATTTATAAATTTCATATTTCTATTCAAAATTTAATACTTTCTAATTTAAGCCTTGTATGATTCATTCATTAATGGAGGCCAACAATTTTCATTAGTTTTAAGATGATAAGCATTAGTAAGCTTTTTTTAAAACTCATATTTTCATTTCAACTGGTTCAATATCCTTATAGAAGATGTGATTAAGTTTCTTTCATAATTTCTAAAAAGAATACCTAACATATATGGAGTCCTTGATTTATGAAATAGACTTTTATCTTAGTACCCATATTTTCTTGGGTCCGGACGGTTTAACAAGAGAAGTTTCTTTTACTTTCTAAACTTGTTTAACTTTCACATATTTCCTCTTTAATGGACATTCAAACTTTATATGTCCCTTCTTCTTACATAGGTAGCATGTAGTGTGAGTATAGGCATTTAGAAAAATATGCTAGCATGGTTTTTGGATGCTTTTGTAAAGTACCCCATATAGAGGTTCCTTTTATTTGCATTTTAAACTCCATTGTATCTATGCCTTCCTTATTCAAAGACATTCTTTGTGCACCTATCATTCTATCAAAGTTTTCTTTTCCTTTTGTGAAATTGTAACTCTTGTGAAATTGTAAATTATTTTTTCTTGATCTTTAATTTTCTTCTTAAGATCACCAATTTCTGAGTCTAGTATGTTTTATGTAAGTACTTTATGTTTAAATATCTTATGAAATACTTTGAAACTCTTTAGGATGCCATATAGACTTAGATACCAAATTTTTGAAAACCCTGGAAAATGCTTTTTAAAAGTCACATTTGAGTTTTTCAAACAACAAGGGATCAAATTCTTAAAAATGAAAGTTTTTGAAAAGTTGAAATAGTTCAGCCGACTAACAATTAAAACTGTTAATTTAACTATGCAGTCGACTGACTTGAATGAACTATGTTCACTTAGCCAACTGACAAATTGGATTGTCCAGCCGATTGACCAATTTGATCTGTGTTCGCTCAGCCAACTGACCATTAATTCCTAAAATTCCTGGACAGACAGAATGGTCTCAGCTGACTATCTAACCGATTGACCTATACAAAAATAGGTCCAATCGAGTGACTTAGCCAACCAACCCACGGAGATTTTAAAATTCGAACTTCAATGGGAAAATTCTAAAAATTAGTTTTTCAAATCTAAACGTTATAAAAACTTGGGGGACACTCCAAGCAACATGGGAAACAAGGAAACTCACTCTAAAAACTCTATACATACTCATTTAACCCAATGAATTAAATCACCAAGCATACAATCAGCATTCAAGCATTCTAATTGCTAAAGCTCTTCCTTGCTTAAACCTTTGTGCAACCGAATTGCTGAAAATTTCTGAAGAGCTGATCTTTCCTACACTGATTTATACTGCTAATCATCATCTAAGAAGGAATCTTGGTGAATTCTGTACTTGAGCTTCAATTCTATTTCATCTTGATAAATAAATATTGAAATATATAGTGTTGAATTTGTGCTAATCTGCTATTTGAGAGAGTGTTCTTGTACGCAATGATTGTCTTGTATTTTTGCAGTGTTTTTGATGATTCTAGGTTGTTGGATCATTGAATGAGCATGGGGTATCGCATGGAGAGGTGATTACTCTAGCCTATTGAAGGAGTGCCCAAGCATGGGGTATCGCTTGGAGAGGTGTTGCTCTAGCCTAGTGAAGGAGTGCTTGAGCATGGGGTAGCGCTTGTAATGGTTTTGTTCTGCCCGAAAAGGAACAGATATAGTGAAATCCTTTAGTGGTATTGGCCAAAGGTGAGGACGTAGGCTAGGGATAAGTCGAACCATGTAAAAATCGTGGTCTCACTCTCTCTTTCCCTTACACTTTTTAATTTTCAGCATATATTAACTGCATGGATGATTTAAGTTTCTTAATCATAAAAACTACGTGGATTGGATTTTAAATAAATTAAATATTTATTTGGTTTTGGGATTGTGGAAACCGAAAGGGAGTATGTTGGTTGATCAATATCTTTGCAGAAACCTCAAAGGGAGTACGTTGATTGGCTAACACCCAAAGACAAATTAATTAGAAGTTTATTTAAATTATGAGTTAATTGGGAATTTGAGTTGTGGTTTTCTTTGAATCAAATTTCATTATTTACAGGGCTTACAAATATACACAGGGTTGTAAAAGCTGAAACTTGTATAAAAGTTGAATCTCATATCTTGGTTGAATATATTGTGGTTGATTGATTGGTTAATTAAGTTTTTGTTTAATTGTGTGGTTGTGGATTGAATAAAAAGAATTAAGTTTTTGTGTGATTGTTAAATCAACAAAAAGTTAAGAATTCATTGAAAGAATTAAAAGATTTTAAGAATTCATAAAAAGATTTTAAAGAAAATTTTTAAACCCAATTCACCCCCCTCTTGGGACTACACCTCAACTTTCATAAATCATATGCCACACAATTTTCATATGATATTCATATTATAATAATTTCAATTAAAATATCTTATTTCAATTTCTCATTTTTCCCAACCAATAATTTTCAAAAAAGACTACTAAAATTTATTCTCCTTACCTGACTTACTAAGATCTCGCTAAAATACACAAATTCTATGCTCCTCGGCGTTCATAGCTCAAAAGCCTGAAAATCACATTTTCCAAATTCCATCAGTTCAACCCCAAAATTATAATTTCCTTAATATTCTTAGGCTCACAAAATTACAAATAACTATTTTAACATTTCCTAAGCTTATAAACTCCAAATAAATAATTAGATCCCAAAAATTGCAAATTTTCTAAATTTCCTAAACCTTACCCTAGCCTTGGAGTGGTGCCTAGGAAACCCAAATTGAAAATTCACTCAGGTCAAAATGACGACAATTGAGGCTAAGACCCTGTGGTGGTGTTCAATCGTTGATTTGGCTAAAGATTTAAGGAAAAACTGAGGAAATGGAAAGAGTTTACCTTACCTCAGGAATGGTGCCTACGTCGCTACTACGACAAATCCACTCCAGTAGGAATATTGGTGGCGGAGAATGGAACCCAATGGTATTTTATATTTTTCGATAATCCAAATATTCATCGAGAAATTGGGAAGAGAGGAAGAGAGTTGGAGGAGAGAAAAAGTAGAGAGAGAGAGAGAGAGAGAGAGAGAGAGAGAGAGAGAGAGAGAGAGTACAGAGACCAGAATTTGGGGGGGGGGGGCTGCTTTGATTTCAATTGAAATCAACTTCCTGATTCTTTAAGAAGTTGATTTTATATATATATACCTTATATATTTAAATATATATATATATATATATATATCTTATTACATTATTTATTTATTTAATTCAATTTAAAAATACTTAATTAACTAATCAATTAATTTTATTTTATTTATTTATTTATTTTTACACACCCAAGGATATCATTTTCTGGGGCGTTACATTCTCCCCTCCTTATAGAAATTTTGTCCTCAAAATTTGATAAATATTACTTCAAATAAAATCCTTTGCTAACCCAACATTTTTAAGCTAAACTCGCAAACAAGCCTTTTTAAAACTGGTAATTAACATGATCTGATGGATTGACCATCCTGCTCTAATATTCCATGCTACAACATCAACACCCAACAACTCCAATTCTCATTTTTAGTTTTCCAAAATTTATCATGGACTTAACCTTTATCTCTCAGTAGACTATATGTTTTGGATATTCCTTTAAAAGCTCGTAACATCAAATTCCATTAGAAAGCATAAATGGATTAACAGAACTTAGTTAAGCAATAGGAGAGGAAGTCAAAAAATAATCTACAACACACGCTTAGGTAAACTTCTTGGCAACCTATCCCTCTATTCTTTATTTCATAAAGAATTATCATAGTGTAGACTCAATGACTTAAACAATCTCTTTACAAGGAAGCAAATCCAGTCACACTGTGATGGTTCTTTTAATATCAGCATCAGTAGATATACATAGTCTGGTATAGAATCTCAACACTCCATCATTTGAGATATTAAAATCACCTCCCTATCCACTCTGCACTTTATCCCTAATCTGTTCCAATTATGTATCTTATATCTGAGCAATCTTAATTTTATCCAGTAAAGTTGGCTGAAGCACCAGATTGGAAATAAGTATTTGGTGATTCCCTTCTACCAACTCCACACCCAGCCTTTCTAAATCGTTCTGAATCGAATGTTGAGTCACTATTGCTAATACTGGGGCATTCCCTGATTTCGGGTTCAGAGCATCAGCTACCACATTAGCCTTCCCTGGGTGGTAACTAATGGTGCAATCAAAATCTTTAATTAACTCCAGCTACCTCCTCTGACTCATATATAATTCCTTCTCTGTGCAAAAGTACTTCAGGCTTTTATGATCTGTGAAGATCTTACATCTACCCCCGCACAAATAATGTCTCCAAATTTTCAATGCGTAGATCACCGCTGCTAACTCCAGATCATGGGTAGGGTAATTATTCTCATACTGTTAAGTTGTCGGGAAGCATAAGTTACCACTTCCCCTGTTGCATCAACACACAACCAAGCCTTTTGTGTGTCGCATCACTGTAAATTGCAAAGTCCCCTTCTCCCGAAGGGGTCGTCAAAACCAGTGTACTGATGAGTCATTGCTTCAACTCTTGAAAACTCTGTTCATACTCATCTGTCCATTCAAATTTCACACCTTTCCTAGTCAATCTCGTCAAAAGACCTAACAATTTAGAGAAGCCTTCAACAAATCTACAATAGTATCCTACCAAACCCAGGGTACTTCTGATCTCCTGTATATTTTTCAATCATGCCTAATCCACTACCGCCTCAATAAAAGTAACTTGCTTCAGCCAGAATTCACACTTTTTGAGCCTGTATACAAGTTCCTTTCCCTTAGCACCTATAGTACTATCCTTAAATGTTTCTTATGCTCTTCAGGGCTCTTTTAATACACCAAAGTATCATTTATAAAAACTACTACAAACTGATCTAAGTACTGATGAAAAACCTTATTCATCATCTCCATAAATATAGTAAGAGCGCTTGTCAGACCAAATGGCATAACTAGAAACTCATAGTGGTCATAACTAGTTCTAAATGTTGTCTTAAGAACATCCTCCACTCTGACTTTCACTTAATGGTACCCAGATCGCAAATCTATCTTCAAGAAAGTATGTGTCTCCTATTGCTAGTCAAACAAGTCATCAACGCGGGGAAGCAGGTACTTATTCTTGATAGTCACTTTATTTATTTCTCTATAGTTGATGCACATTCTCATTGACCCATCCTTCTTCTTCACAAACAATATCAGTGCTCCCTAGGGTGACACGCTGGGCCGAATAAACCTCTTATCTAATAGTTCCTACAACTATTCCTTCAACTCTTTTAGTTCTGTCGGTGCCATTCTATACAACACTTTTGAAATCGACGCTATCCCTGAAACTAAGTCAATAGCAAACTCTATCTCTCAATCAGGAGGGAGTCCCAGTAAGTCCTCAGTAAAAACATCAGGAAAATACCTTACTACCGGGATATCCTCCAACCTCAACTCCCCTTCTGATATCTCCTTCACATAGGCCACATATCCCTGACAACCCTCTAATAACAACCACCTCGCCTAAATGGCGGATAACAATTGTGGTCGGGTGTGCACACATGAACCCACGAATCTGTACTCCCGTCCTCCTGGAGGTCTGAACACCACCTTTCTCTAATTGCAATCAATATTGGCATAATAAGCAGCTAGCCAGTCCATCCCTAGAATTATCTCAAACTTATGCATCTTTAAAACCACTAGGTTAGCTAGTAAAAGCCTCCCCTGAATACAAATTGGACAGTTCCTGAGTACCCTCTCACATATCTCTACAGTCCCTATTGGCATAGCCACTGACAAACTGACATCCAACTGCTGTGTTTCTAACCCAAAAAATCCAATAAACTCTTAAGCGATAAAATAATGAGTCACCCTTGAATCAAACAAAGTAGTAGCTGTATATGACATTATTGAAACAATACCTATCACCACATCTCCTACTGCCTTAGCATTCCCCAGTGTCAACATATAAACTCGTGCTGGGGTGGTATCCTCTACTAACTGCCTTGAGGTTCTTGGTGATCTCCTTGGTATGGCCTAGGAACACACGCAACAGCTAGCGGTGCTCAGTAATCTTTCACCATATGCCCAGGCTGATGGCATCAGTAACAAATAATCTCCTTGCCCTGACACTCCCCCAGGTGTCTCCTATAGCATATGGGATAAAGAGGGGGCATCTATCTACCCTGTACTTCCTGATCTCCCCCTCCCTCTCTCCATCCTCCTTTATAATCTTGTCTCCTCCAAAGCCCTCTATTGGACCCTCCCTGAAAATCTAGAGGCACGGGCCTCTTTCCCTGGCTTGGCGCTACTGTGCGTCTCTGAAAGCCACCCTCAATCCCTACAACTCTATCCACTACCTCTATAAAAGTATGGACCCGAAAGCCTACAACCTGCTCAAACAAGCTTTGTTTAAGGCCCTCCCCAAACTTCCTCACCTTCCTCTCCTCATCTAGCACCAAATATGAGGCAAACGAGACAGCTTAATATATCTAGCTACATACTGCTATATTGTCATCAGTCCCTACATCAAGTGCAAGAACTCTGCTACCTTGGCACTTCTAACAGTAGTGGGAAAGTATCCTTCAAAAATGATTTCCTAGAAGCAGCTTCACGTCACCGCTATAGGCTCAGGTCTCTGCTCCTCTAATAGTCTCACTGATCCCCCTTAGCTTTTAGCTTCCCTAGTTAATTTCAATGTCACAAATAGTATTTTCTGCTCATCTATACACGAGAGAACTATCAACATATATTTTATATCTTGGACCCAATTCTCAGCTACCAATGGGTCAGCCCCTCTAAAGAACAATGGGGGTCTCATACGCGTGAACTGCTCAATTGTGCAACTCCACTCCCCTGAACTCCTAGCCATCTCTACCATCACCTACTTGGTGATGCTATGTAATATTGCATCAGGGTCTCCTCCACCCATACCGGAAGGCCCTATGTCATCACCTCTAACCTATGCACTGCTACTCCCTAGGTCCATCCTGAAAATGGTATAAAATAGTCTTAGAATTTTATCATCTCAACATCACTAACACACTCAAAAAACCATACTCATAAAATATTTCTTTACAATCATCCATCCCCACTATCCTCAATCCCAATTTAGACTCCAGTCCTACCACTCAAAAACAAGAACTAGCGATAGTATCCATGGTTTTCCTAAAATCATCACCCCAGGAAAATCATAGAAACAACCTCGGAACTCCTATCTCTAGGTTGCAAGATAGAACCCTAAATTTTCAATTTAATCCTCTAACAATAACTAACTCATATCTTAATCCATCCATCCACTATACTCATCAAAATTTGTTGACTTTTTGAGTTCAATCCCTATTTTGATACTGACAAAGCACTTGGATCTAATGTGTGTGCCTAATACTTGAATAGGTTTATGATTCATATCACACACATGGAAGAGGATTAATGGAAGCCTAGATGAAACTTAAAGCTCGCATCATTCAACATTTTCCATACACAAAGAGCAAAAAAAAGGAGATATTTATGTTTATTATAAATGCATTTAATTATTTGCTCTATAATTATAATGGTCTATAATAACTGCATCATGCATGATAAGGGTTATAATGCTAAAGACCATAGTTTGACCTTAGAATCACCCTTCGGTAGACCGACGTTAGATTTTTTGGGTTAGTTAAAAAAATGCCTTAGAAAAGACCTTAGGTCCTTACACTAGCACTTAGGTTTAGCCCCATTATCATATATGCTATCAAAGGAAATTATTTTTCAAAAATAGGACTTAGGTGGTAAATTATTAAGGTTTCGGGCAACCGAACCTTGGCATTGAAAATGCCTCGGTCGACCGAACATTGGAAAGTCAAAGTGTTGACTTGACTTCAGGTGACCGAACTAAAAAGAACGTAACATTCTTGGTCAACTGAATATTTAAACCTGACTTTGCCAAGAACCCGGGCACCCGAACTTCACGTTCAAAATACCCTCGGATGATCGAACATGCAAGTCCGGTAGACCGAAATTGAGACCGAGTGACCGAACCTCAAGCAATTTGGAAATTGGCTTAGTTCAGCTACCCAAACATAACCTCGGGCACCCAAACTTGAAAAATGCTTTTTTTCATCTGTGTCTATTCGGGCGACCGAACCTATGGCTCAATCGACCAAAACTCTCAAGTTGGCCAAATTTTACCATGGGTAATTAAGGGTAAATCAGGGTTATTTTTGTAAAAACATGTTAAAAAAAATTTTAATAATTACTCTTATATCCGCAATGGTTATTTTTTTGGGTATGTCTATAAATATAAGCTCACTTGCAAGATTAAGAGGTGATTAGTGATTTAATTAGAAAATATTTTCTCTGAATTTTTTGAGAGCTTCTCTTCATACCCAAAGCTAAATACTCATCTTTTTATCATTACTTTGCAAAATCTATTTGAGTGAGAGTATTCAAAACCATTATACATTGCTTACTAAAGCTTAAACTCTCATTACTTTGATTGCTTGATTGATTTCTATTGAGAGTTTAGCCAAATTCTTCCCCCCGATTTAATTAATAAAGCATTGTGTGGGGAAACTTTTTAGCTTGTGAATATTTGCATTTTTATTGCAAGACTCTTGAGCTTGTCTTGTGCTTTGTATAAAATATTTTTGACAAGCTTGGTTTGCAAATATCTCGTGTGCTTGAGCTTTGAAAATTAATTTTGGAGATATTTGTTTGTGATTTCAAAATCTTTGAAACTATATTTGTGGTTGATATATTTATATATATTGTTTCAAAGAAAGCTTGCTAGACACACTCTCACACGTTTATTACATATTGACATTAACTTGAGAGTAGCTTCACTTGACCAATCTCACCTAAGCATAAATACTATTATCTATAAGTGCATTGGTTATTGTTTGAGCGCATCAGTACATATCTGCTTAGCATAAAAGCATTGTATTTGTACATGTTGATTGTGCTCAAATTGTTATGTCTGTTGTATATCTGGTGTGTGATCGGAAAAGGGAGACTTGTCCTATGAAAAGTCCCGAACTTGCTCAAAACTGGTTAAGAGAGCATTGAATTGGTTCAGACTCAGTTAGGAGAACTAGGTGCACCATCCTATAAGATATTGTAAACGGTATCGCTCCACCCGCAAGTGAGCAATTAGTGGAATCCTCTTGCTTGTTAGCATGAGGCGGGGACGTAGGTAGTATTAGCCAAACCCTGATAACATATCGTGCGGGTGCTTTATATTTTTGTAATTTATTTTCAACACTTTCATTTTGAGCACAAGTTTGTTGTATGCCTGATTCATTATATGTTGTACATGTGTTGATTGGGTTTACGATTATATAAACAAACCCTAGGTTGTGTATTTATGTTGCTAATTCAGATAAACCTAGGAATAAATTTTTAAATACCTAATTCACCCCCCTCCTGGGAATAAACCAATTCCAAAAAAATCCATTCATATACACTAGTATTGTATTTCGTTGTTTACTAAAGTCTGGAGAACCTAGCAACCTAGCCTCCGATACCAAACTGTGACGCCCCGAATTTCATAAAATTTTTTTTATAATCAATAATTCCACATATGCAAACATTAGCCACGTCAAAAACCCTTAAACCATATCAACATAACCCGAACCGCAATAGGATACCGAGTAAAAAGACATACAAACAATCCTAACAGTAGAAGTCAATATTTACATACTTTCCATAATAAAAATAACCAGAGTACTAAACATCCATGCACATATACATATCTATCACATTCCAAAAACAAACACAAAATACTTTAGGGGAATCCTCCATCCCTAACTCAAAACAGTCACCCTTTCTAATCAAGGTGTCAGCTCCCCTCTATCTCGAAGCTCTATTTCCAGGCCCGTCATGGTTTCCAGAAATATTTAAATATTTGGGTGAGACACATCTCAGTAAGACGGAATAAACTATTTGTAGTGTGTGGTAGTATGAGTTTCGTTATATCATAATATACATATACATTTTAGTGATAACACCATCTCAGAAAATACACCAGTCATTCTCACAATCATATAGATATAAAATACAAGCTTTTATAAGCTTTATTACCATCTTTCATCTCATTCTCATGCAACCCATATTTACCAGTGAAAGTTCTCGAGGATAGGAGAGATTACACGCCCATACATGTAGCTCCCCTTTGCTCTAATATCATTTATAACGCTACCCGATTAACTCGAGTACGACTACAATCGATACTTATCAGGGTACTCACCTTACTCAATAGGCCCTCAGGCAAAGAGTTTTACTTCGCTTTATTTATCTATGTTATTACACTCACGCACTTTCTTTCCACTTTCAATTTCATTTCATCATCTAGCACACTACACTGAGAATATTCTTTCTACGCTATGCTTCACCCCATGGTCGAGGTTATGCTACTCTAAAGATATTTACCACACCATGCTTCACCCCATGGTCGAGGTTATACTACCCTGAAAATATTCTGTATGCCACGCTTCTCCCCATGATCGAGGTTATGATCACTTGAAAATATTCTCTACGCCATGCTTCTCCCCACGGTCGAGGTTATACTACCTTGAAAATATTTTCCCACGCCATGCTTCACCTCATGATTGAGGTTATACTGTCTTGAATATATTCCCAACACCATGCTTCTTCCCATGGTCGAGGTTATGGTCCCCTAAAAATATTCTCTATGTCATGCTTCACCCATGGTCGAGGTTATACCCCCCTAAAAATATTCACAACACCATGCTTCATCCCATGGTCGAGGTCTTTTCTCTCCACATTTCATCATTTCAAATTTCTCATTCACATTCCAATATTCACAATTGCAGTATTCTGATTACGTGCTTAAACTATGTAATTAGACATTTTAATTTGGGCATTAAGGCTTATATTTTTAATTAAATACCTAGTTACTCTCATTATTTTAACAAAGTGTCCTATTTATAATCTCTGGGTTTTATTGAACAATTTATGAATTTTTGGTATTTTTTTATCGTAGGAAATTATAGAGAGCTAAAATCGAAATCAGCTCGCAATTCATGCACAACTTTTCTGTCCAAGTTCCGATCAAGATGATTCGAAATCCTAGAAAAAATGAAAAGATTACCTATGAATTTTGTGTTTTGAGCTTCAAGAGATACGAGCTCCAAGGGGCTCAATATTGGCTTCGTTCGTAAAGGAATAAAAAGGAAAAAAAAAAAGAAAAAAGAAAAAAGAAAAAAAAATTACAATACCTTTGATGTGACCCAGCCATGCAGCCGGGTCGGGTGAACTATGTGCTAGGTTGTAGGGCTCTCACTCCTCCTCCCCTTATAATCCTTCTTCTAGCCAAGCACCTGAGGAACCTTCTTCCCTTTCTTTCCTGCTGCAACCTTCTCTCCCTAACTCTCTTTCTCTCTTTCTGTTACAGTGCCTTTTCCCAGTTTTCTCCCTAGGCTTTGTCTCCCTCTTATCTTCCCATCTTCCTCTGTTCTTCTAGCTCTCTCGTGAGCCCTCCAGAAGTTGCTGCAACTTCCCTAGAAGTTGGACGCTACTACTAAACCACCCTCTGCTCCGGTGAGCCACCAAAGCATTACTCTGAGTCCACTCCAACCGCCTCACTCCGGACACTTGCCAACAGCCACCACCAAAGCTTGTTGCTATTGCTAAACACCACGGACTCGAACACCCCAGCATCCACAGCCATCCCCACGACTCTTTCTCTCTCTCTTTTTTTTTTTTTTTTTTAGTGTTATCTCAATATTGTTTTTTTATTATTAAGGTTTATTTGAAAAGTTTAGGTTTTGAATAATTGTTTAGGGTATGTTATTATTATTGAAATTATTTAATTAGTTGAATATTGCTAAATTTTTATTGAGGTTTATTGGAAAATTTTAGATTTTGAATAATTGTTTAGGGTGTTTTCTTATTATTGCAGTTTATTTATTTATTTTTCACAATTAACTTTCGCAATAGATTTAATTAATACTTCGATTTATTTAATTAGTCTACTAAGGTTCGGATTGTTCAAAAATAAAATAAAAAGAATAAAATATAAAAAGAAAAAAAATGTTTTTCTTTTTAAGAAATTAGATTAGTTCATCTTTTCAAAATTTAAATTTCTTGTTGAAGCTTGATTTAGTTTAAGGTAGCGTCTTATTCAAGTTTTCATTTTTATCATGTTCAGTTTAGTTTAGGTTGTTAAAGCTTAATTTCTATATGAGTTCTTAGTTGCCTTTAAATTTTGATTTTGGTTTGAGTTCTTGATTCTTGTTAAAGGTTTGGTTTTTATCGTTTGTTTTTATGTTTGAGTGGGTTTCATTATTGTGTGTTTTAATTATGTGTTAAAGTTATCGACTTTAGTTTCTATTCTAAAGTTTAACGCGTGTTTCGATGTTTAACTGATTTGATGTAGGGTTTCCATTCTTGTTATTCTCAACCAATCCTAAAACCCTCAAATCTGAACTGAGTTCAATAACCTTTTATTTTTCGATTGAAAAAACGTAAAATTTGAGATTAAAACACATTCCCTAAGGAGACGATCTAGCCCTTGGACTGAATATTACACGATAAAACTCCTATACTTAGGTAACTTTCACACTGCTCATTTTTCAAGTGAGTCAAATTTTTGGCGCCGTTGCTGTGGAGTACCAGTTTTAACTTCAAATTTTGTGTTTTTCCAATTATTTTTAATTTTTCATTAAATAAAAAAAAATCAAAAAAATCAAAAAATAAAAAAAAAGATTAAAAAATAAAAAAAATTGACAAACAAATTAAAAAAATTGATCATGCTTGTTTGCTGTTGTAATGGTGGATTTATGCTGCCTACATTGATGTTTGATGCCTTAAGTTTGATATAATTTAAAACGACTGTGTAGAATTTCACTTACATCAGTAGGGACACCCAAAGCATAGAATTTGACTGTCCTTCTATTAGTTTTAATAGTGATTCTAAAATTGATTTGAGCAATCCGTTTGATCAATTTTTTTAGGAAGTCATAACTGCACTTTCACCACGTACACTTCAGGATTTTCTACAGTCCACGTGCACATCTACACCATCATGCATTGTGTTGCCACAAGATGCACCGAACCTCAATATTAAGCATGGCATGTTATGTATGATACCCCAATTTCACGGGATGGATTCTAAGAGTCCATACCAACACTTGACAGATTTTAAGTTTGTTTGCGCAACTTTCATTAATAGGGTTGGAACTGATGAATATATTAAATTTCACTTGTTTCCCTTTTCTTTGAAAGATAAGGCAAAATTTTGGTTTAATTCTCTATAATATAACTCTATTACTAGCTGTTCTAAAATGCAGCGTGAGTTCTTACATAAGTTCTTTCCTTTTCAGAGAACTCTATATCTGCATAAGCAGATCAGTCAGTTCATGCAAAAAGATGACGAGACAATCCAAGCTTGTTGGGAGAGATTCAAGGACCTAATGAACATTTTTCCACACCACAGATTCGAAACTTGGAGGTTAGTGAATTATTTTTATACTGCACTAAGCCCTGTGTGTAAAAAATTTGTTCAAACTATGTGCAACGGGGAGTTCTTCTGCAAGGAACCAGATGAGGCTCTATTATTTTTTGATTATTTAGCTGAGAGTGCTGAACAATGGAACACACATCATGAATGGGCACCAATAGCAGCATAACCTTTTAGAGCGATCAGTGGTGAAGGCTGATATGAGGTTAAAGAGGAAACTAGCTTATAGGCTTTTGTTGCTGCGTTGTTTAAGAAACTGAAGGTTGTGGAATTAGGGAAATCGGAAGCTGAGGATTGCTCTATCTGTGAGACCTCATACCACAGACCTCACGACTATCAATTCCTACCAGTATGACAAGATAGTAGATCTGATCGGGTGCCATCGGCGAATTGGTTCAATGCAATGCAAAATCAGCCGTTATCGAATACTTATAACCCAGGATGGAGGAATCACCCGAACCTCTTGTGGAGGAAAATTAACCCGGTCCATCATCGTCGTGATATTAGCCAGTTCCTTAACCTTACTCACCACCTCCGCAACCGACATATCACCCAGTTACAGCTCCTCAACCCGTAGTATCAGCCACAACAGATTTCTCAAAGCTATGCACCACCAGGATTTCAACCAAATTTAGCTCCTATTCTAGCAAAGAGATCTCTTAATTATAGCATGGTGCAGATAGCGAACATGTTTCAGCTATTCATGCAAATTCATGTCACGATCAGCATTCTGAGTAATCAATCCTTCAATGAATTTAAAGATGTCATGAATAAGATAAGTATGCAACTGAACACCATGGAAAAAGGGAAATTACATGCACAACCTTAGCCTAATCCGCTTGTACATAGACAACAACAGCAACTGGTGCACAATGTTTCAAGGGAAGCTTTTGAGTTAACTAAGGCATTTATTACCTTGCGAAAGGGAAAAGAAGTTGTCCGTACTGAAATGCCCCCGATCAACAAATAGTCACTCCTGCACCTGAAGTGACAGCTAAGCCAAATGAAGGAAAATAAAAATCAGATGAAGCCAGCTCAAGTTTAACAAAGTCAGATAATAAGGAGGATGAGTCGGTCAAGGAGTATCAACCTGTGGTACTCTATCCTCAGCGGTTGACATCTAGTCAAAAGAATAAGTATCACACTAAGATCCGAGAAATATTCAAATAGGTGAAGATCAACATTCCACTTCTAGAGGCCATACAGAAAATCCCTGCATATACAAAATTTATGAAAAACCTATACACGGTAAAAAAGGAAATTGACTGTGAAGAAAAAGGCTTTCTTGACTGAGCAAGTTAGTGCGTTGATACTAAGTTAGACTCTGAAAAAACTTAGAGACCCCGGTTCTCCCACGATTTCCATCATGATTGGTGAATCTCATATCAGGAGAGCTCTACTTGATCTGGGGAGTTATGTGAACCTGCTCCCGTTTTCGATATTTGAACAATTGGGTTTAGGTGAGCTAAAGAAGACTACTATGATGGAACTATTAGTAGACAGATCCATAAAAGCTCCACAAGGCATTGTTTAGGATGTATTGATTCAAGTCGACAAATTTTACTACCCAATGGACTTCGTTATTCTGGATATGCAGCAGCCTATGTTCACCATATATCAGGCCCCTGTTATTCTCAGCTAACCATTCCCTGCCACTTTTAATGCCTTGATTAATTGTCGAAGCGAAGTACTCAAACTCATGTTCGGAAACATGACACTAGAAATGAACATGTTTAATAAGACGCTGACTGGGTGTGATGATTCGGAAGTACACACATTAGATATGGTGGATGACTTGGATACGCTGGAGCTATTTTTAGCATTTGATCCTAATGGTGCATTTGAAAATGAAGCTCCTGAACAACTTGAGGTAATTGATGAGAAAGATCCATTGATTAGCGCATTACTTGAATCCGAGGGGCAGTCCAAAGAGATAGATGCAATACCGATCCGTGATGTGTGATGAAGACCTCCAGAGTTGGCAATGTTAGACATCATCTATCCAATCACCGACATGTCATGTGGTGCTCGAGTTGAGGATATTGTGAACTACCTTGCCACCGATCAAACACCAATGAAGGATAAGCGACAGTTCTTTTCATAAGTCAAGATCATATTTGAGAAGATAGGTTTTCCTAATCGTGAAGCATGGCTCGAGAAATTGGTTGATGCACGCTGGGCTCATCAAACTGCAATCAAGAAAATTTCAGGTATGACTCCATACAGGTTGATTTATGGTAAGGCATGTTATGTACATGTTAAAATTCAGCATTATGTATTTTGGATCATAAAACAGACTGACTTTTTACTTGATAATGCCATAGGGTTGAGAAAGTTGCAGGTGTGTGCCCTCACAGAATCTAAGAGGAAATTCTATGACAAGGACCGCTTAGAGAAGAAGCATATGAAGGTGTTGTATGAACTCAAGGATAAACAACCCTTCCCAAATCAACAAAACCCTCTCTGCAACTCTAGATACCATCTGTTTTCTTGCAAGCTAAGATCTTGATGTGGCTTGTATATCGTTGAACATGCTTATTCCCATGACATAGTAGAACTGGTGGATCCAACGAATGATAACAACGTCATGTTTAAGGAACAGTAGCTTAAGCCTCCCACGATCACAAGTGGTCTTGCTTCTACAAGACCCTAGGGGAGTCCTCTGACTTTTCTATTTCACTACTTTCTTTTTCATTTTTTTCTTTTCATTTTATTTTTTTTATTTGCACCTTTCTTTTATTTTTTTTGACGCATTAGTTGTTAGCGATGTTCTATTAGTTTGTACACACGTGCACAATTTTATATTTCCCCTATGCTTTCATATTGAGGACAATGCTTTCCCCTATTAGTTCTCTTTATATGACTTTGTAACTCCATGAAGAATTGATTGGTAGTTTACTCGTGTTAATCTGGCTATATAATCTCTTGTATTTACATGACATCTCATGAGACTGAATAGACACATTCACGTGATTCATTGAGCTATTTATCATCCTTTTGAGTGTTAACATCAAATCAGAGTTCATGGAACTTAGTTCTCTTTTCTTCGAAACGATTCTTTGTACACTAGTCTCTGTTTTTTATTTGCTAGCCTAGAGGTGACATCTAGTGGGGAGATAGAAACCTAAGTCTTGTAACTTACTCAATATATGAAGGCTGAGCCACCCCTAGAAATAGACTTAGTTCATGGGCCACTATTCGAGCTTAATTCCCATTGATGGTATGAAGACAACAAAAGAAGTGTAATGATTGTCCTAATTGATCAAGAAAAGGCAGAAAATGAAAAATGAGCAGAAGAAAGAATAAGAAATAGAAATGTACATGAAATGAAATACTAATGCCTGCTCCAGAAATATACCACAAAAAAAAATCAAGGACACGACACATGTTCTCCACATATAAAGATTCTTCAAATGTTTAATGCCTCAGATGTATTCACATCAAGTTTGTGAATAAGTTGATCTAGGGTGGTCTCGGTTGGATATGGCGAGTAGGTGAGAAGATGCTAGGGTGGAAGAACTGACACCTTATAGATAGGCTAGATCCTTCTCAGACTAGTCCATTCCATATACTTAGAGTTTGTTCCTTCCAATATGTGGTATGTTTGATCATGACACTCCCCCTCACATATGATGAGTGAACCCATTCCTTTTGAGTGTTCTTGAGGGTATACCAGTTAGGCTGAGTCAAAGCAACTGTTCTGTAGGTGTCCACCTGTATCCTAGGTGTGCTAAATCACACACATCACACACACCTCGAGATTTCACATGTTTATACTCGAACTTATATGACCGCATTAACTCTGAATTGTACCGCTAGCTAACTTCATATGAGTTTACTATTCTTAAATACTATATAATGATGAAACTTGCATGAGTGACGTGCTTTGGAGTTGTGTGCATTTTTTTTTTTTTTTATCAGTAAATGATAAATTATATTGATCAAATGGATATGTACAAGAACTCTGGCATACCCGATAGGAAGGAAGCAAAACTTCCATCTACAAAATGTACACTATTACATCAAAACCTGGGAATTCCCAGGGGCAAAAAGCCATCAAACTAACCAAATAAAAAAATATCTTAGAACTCAAATCATCACTAGACAGAAAGCCATAAAAATGATGGATATCCAATCCAGGAGGAATCAAGGCGCATCACCCTCCAATAAGAAAAGCCAAATGTCGAAGAGAGGCATGAAATCTATAAGCAGCCCTCTAGCTTGAAGTGGATTATCAACTTGGTTAGTACACCATCCACAATGAGAAAGAAGATCAGGCCCAAGATGAAGACTAACTTCAAGAAATCAAGAAACTCTACCGCCTCGGAGTATTCCGAAAACCCATTGATATAAGAAAGAAAAAGAAAACAAAAGGAATGAAAATGGGATGATAGAAAGGGGAAATCAGGAAACAACTCCTTCTTCTGTTTTTTTTTTTTTTTTTTTTTTTCATCTGAGCTAACTACCAACTGTTAATCAAATGCCAATCCAAAAGAGAACAAGTCCCTTCAACCAAGAATCCAATAGCAGCACCTCACACAGAATAAGACCCTAACACTTCATCTAACAAATTGACCTTCACTGTTCACACTAGAGTCCAGTAGCTCAAAGCAGATCTTCCATATTGAACATGATCCACCAGAAATGAAACACACCAACTTCCAGCACAACCAAATTGATACTGCAGCCCAACATAGCAACATCAACAGAGGATAATACATTTAGTCTTGTATTAAACCTGAGAGTAGGAACTTAAGAACCCTTCTTCACAACCCCAGAGACATAGTAGCCTGGAGAGTCAATACAGAACAACAGAGCACAACATAACTCAACCAAAATAAAACATCAAAAAATCAGCAGATTAGGCAAGCAAGCTGAGCCAATGTAAAGCAGGCAGTAAGCATCAACCACTGGAGACACCTAGAACAGAAACTATTATTCCAGCCCCTATAGTAGGCCAACTCCTGAATATTCCTGCTATTACAACTCAAAACCAATCCTGAAATCAAAAAAGATCACTCACATTCTACCGGTTCCCAGGTTTTTACAAACCTGGGAAATCTGTCGAATACAGTTCTATATGTATGCATTTGAACGACTCGAATAATGGCTTCTAGAGGGGTAACCTTACCTTCAAATGTCTTCTTATTTCTGAAGTACCATAAATAATACACTGTGGCAGCAAAACAAACTTTTTTAGCCACTGATTGAACCCCCGTACCTCTAGCTTCTTTATGCATCCATTTTAGAGAAGCCTTAAGTGTGCATTGAATATGAACGAACTTGTGTGAAATTCAGTTATATTCTTGTATATGAAACCGTATGGTTGCGTTGCATGTGCATTAATTTCATGTTTGCTGGAGTTAGTATTTTTGGACACTATCCCTGAAATTCATTCACATTATTTTCTGGAGACTAGCAAAGCGTTAGTTGGGGGGGTGTGATTACGCACTTAAACAGCGTAATTAGGCATTTTAATCCAGGCATTAGGGCTTATATTTTTAATTAAATACCTAATTACTCTCAATATTTTAACAAAGTTCCAATTTATAATCTCTGGGTTTTATTGAGTAATTTATGAACTTTTGGTATTTTTTATCGTAGAAAAATTATCAGGCACTAAAACTGGCATTAGTTCGTAATTCGTGGATAACTTTTCCGTCTGAGCTCTGATCAAGACAATTCAAAATCCTACAAAAAGATGAAAAAATTACCTACAACTTTTATGTTTTGAGCTTCAAAAGATATAGACTCCAGGGGGGGTCAAGATTGGCTTCGTTCGTAAAGGAATAAAAAGAAAAAAAAAAGAAGAAAGAAAAAAAAAAAAAAACTACAATACCTTTGATGTGACCTAGCCATGCATCTAGCTCAGATGATCTATGCGCCAGGTTGTAGGGCTCTTACTCCTCCTCCCCTTATAATCCTTCTTCCAGCCATGCATCTGAGGAACTTTCTTTCCTTTCTTTCCTGCAGCAACCTTCTCTCCCTAACTCTCTTTCTCTCTCTTTTCTCTTCCCTGCCTCTCTCTCTATTACAAATCCTCTTCCCAGCTTTCTCCCTTGGCTTTCTCTCCCTCTTATCTTCTCTTCTTCCTCTGTTCTTCCAGCTCTCCTGTGAACCCTCCCGAAGCTGCTGCAATTTCCCCAAAAGCCGGACGCTGCTGCTACACCTCCCTCTGCTTCAACTAGCCACTGAAGCACTGCTCCGAGTCCACTCCAGCCACCTCATTCCGGCCACTTGCCATCAACCACCACCGAAGCCTGTTGTTGTTACCAAACACCATGGACCCGAACACCCAAGCATCCACAGCCATCCCCACGACTCTCTCTCTCTTCTTTTCTTGTTTTTTTTTTTTTAGTGTTATTTGAATATTGTTTTTTTATTATTATTAAGGTTTATTTGAAAAGTTTAGGTTTTGAATATTTGTTTAGGGTATGTTATTATTATTGAAGTGATTTATTTAGTTGAATATTGCTAAATTTTTATTAAGGTCTATTAGAAAAGTTTAGATTTTGAATAATTGTTTAAGGTGTTTTCTTATTATTGCAGTTGTTAGACCAAGTAGTTAAGGGTCTTTCATTCCTACTATGTTTTGATGACAACAACCCATTAGCAGTTCTTTAAGGCTACTAACCTTTTTCTCGAAATCATGTTCAGCTGCATAGAACGGCACCAGAACCAACAAGTTTCAAATCAGTCGAAACAACTCATGTCATGACCAAAGGCACAACTACTCAAAGCATTCATGGAATCTACATAATATACAAGTGATCCAAAGAATGAGTGTGAAAGTGAGAAAGACATTTGTAAATCCCTTGTACATAGAGTAACTCAAAATTAAGGGCAAGGAATGGGCATATCACACACACACAACAAAAACAAGTAAAGTTATTAAAAGTTTGTAAAGAAACCCCCAAATGAACAAGGACCTTCTTAGAACCTAAAAGGAAAAATTCTAAAGAAGAAGGGACTCATTGACGAACACAGGGCTTCATCAACGAGTGTAAAACAGAATTCGTCGATGAACATAGGGTTCTCGTCGACGAAAATAAACCAAGAGGCACTTGAATTCAAAACCATAACTTGTTGACGAACACAGGGCGTCGTCAACGAATGTTATGAAGAACTCGTCGACGAACATAGGGTTCTCGTTGATGAAAAGAAATTGAGAGGTACCTGATTTCAGAACCAGTAACTCGTAGACGAACACAGGGGATTGTCGACAAATTTATTAAAGAGCTCATCGACGAAGTTCAAATTTCGTCAACGAGCGTCGGGCAGCAGCGTTCATTAAATGCTACAGAACGGCTATTTTGACCCTTGTCTTACATTAATAAATGCCCAACGGCTCTCCAACATTCCTCGCGCTCAATTGGTGTTTAAATAGGAGTTAGTGCATTCAATTCATACCAAGAAAGTTTATATTGTATCAAGATCATTTATTGGTGCTTTCATTCTAGGGTTTGCTCAAAACACTCACTTGCCCTCTTCTTGCTACTCTTTGTTTTGTTTCTACTCCGTTGATAAGAGGACATTGAGTGAGGACATTGTTGTGATACTTAGCTCAAAGGGAGCATTTAAATTCATATATATTTGTCATCAACTTCTTGTAAAGAAAGGCCCTTTGTGAGCTATTGTAGGGTGTCTCTAAGTGAGCACCTCGTTGAAGCTCTTTGTGAGCAACCGTGTGTATTGGCTTCTCCGCCTGAAGGAGGATCATAGTGGATTTTTGGAATCCTTGAGTTGGTCTCAAGGCGTGGACGTAGGCGGGGTGCCGAACCACATAAATATCTTTATGTTAAGCTTCTCTTCTCTCATATCTCTTTTATACTGTTATTGTGATTTGCTGCATCTTTACACTGTGATTTTATACACTTGTTCTTGGTAAGATTTTTGTATTTGTAGAAAGTTTGCACATTCACGAAAAATGTCTATTCACCCCCCCTCTAGATGCTCAACCGGGCCAACAAGTAGTATCAGAGCACCAGTCGCTAAAATTCAGGGTAACTCCCAGGCAAAAAGATCAACATGGCAGATATGTTTGCCCAAGGTTAATCCGTGGACCGTCCCCCCAAATTTTGGGGAACTAACTACCCAGCATGGAAAGATCGAATGTCAATCTTCATCCAGGCCTATGACTACTGTTTGTGGAATGTCATCACTGAAGGAGACTACACCTTCAAAAACGAAGACGGCAATGACATACCCATTGGAAAACTTCTCGAGGCGGATGCAAGGCTAGCACAGCTCAACTTTAAAACCAAGAAGTTCCTATATTGTGCCATAAGTGATGAAGGGTACAACCGAATATGCGAATGCAACACGGCCAAGGAAATGTGGGAAAAGCTTCAGGTAACATACAAAGGTACAACTCAGGTAAAAAGATCAAAAATTTATATGCTAGTAAAAGAATATGAAATGTTCAAAATGGAAGAAGGTGAGACAATTACAGCTATGTTCACTCGGTTCACACACATCACTAATGGACTAAAAGCTCTCGGTAGAGAGTACTCTTTGGAAGATAATGTGCAGAAAGTCCTTCATTCATTACCGACATCTTTGCACGCCAAGTCCACAGCAATTGAAAAAGCAAAGGACCTCTCAAAGGTCACACTTGACTAACTAATTGGGTCTCTTATGACCTATGAGATCAAGAAGAAAAATGCTGCTGCAGAAGCTAAAGTACCTAAGAAGGCTACTCAAATTGGGCTAAAAACCGGGAAGCAAAAAGAACTTATAGAAGAGGAGGAAAATGATGATGATGATGATGATGATGATGATGATGAAGTCGCCATCCTTACAAAAAGATTTAGAAATTTTCTGATGAACAAACGAAATGGCAAACAAAAGGCGAAAGGAGAATCGAGCATTAGATGCTACAAATACAAAAAGATTGGGCACCGCATGGCCAATTATCTTCTATTCAAAAACAAAGGCAACAATCAACAAGGAGACAAAAAGATGTTCAAAGCAATGAAGACAACCGAATGGGATGAACTGGATGGAACCTCAACCGATGAAGAAATCGAGGAAGAAGCTACTCATTTATGCCTTATGGCGGACGAACAAAGTGAGGTAAGTTCTGATGATGAATATCTCCATTCTTATGAAGAATTAGAAGAAAATTGTAGAAAACTCTATGTTGAACTAAGAGCATCTAAAAAGAAGCTCAAAATTTTAGAAGAAAATCATTCAAAATGCAAACAAAAAAAAATTTGCTCATATAACACCTTGAAAGCTGAAAATGTATCTCTTCGTCTTGGAAAAGAAAAGCTTTCTAAGGAATACACAAACTACAAAGAGTCCTTGCAAAAGGAAATTGGAAGCTTGAAAAGTTAATTAATCGAATTTCTTCAAGAAAACTCTTCATTGAAAAAGAAGGTGGAAGATCAAAGCAATACTATATATAAATTTACAAATGGTAAGGAAAATTTCGATAAGTTACTTGGAGCTCAAAGATTTGGAATTTTCAAAGAAGGATTAGGATACGACCTATCATCTTCAGAATCGATAGGATTTGCAAATCTTTATGCTAAAAGGAGCTCCGCATCAAAGAAAAGCCATGCACCTAAACTAAACCCCTCACATGCTAATAAAGTCTGCCTATATTGTGAAAGAAAAGGTCATGTACAATTTACTTGCCCCTTCAGGGGAAATAAAGGAAAGAATATGAACTACAAATGGGTGATTAAGAACACTAACCCAATAGGACCCAAGAAAGTCTGGGTACCAAAACAAGTCACTTAATGTTGTGTGCAGGTATGCTTGAAGACCGACTCCATAAGAAACAAATGGTTTCTCGATAGTGGATGTTCAAGACACACGATGCGAGATGCAAACAAATTCCTCTCCCTCACCTACAAAAAGGAAGGGCTAGTCACATTTGGAGACAATGCCATGAGAAGAATCATCGGTAAGGGTAAAATAGGTAATTCATCCTTGGCTATTGAAAATGTTGCTCTTGTAGATACTCTCAAACATAACTTGCTAAGCGTTAGTCAGCTATGTGATAAAAGATTAAACATTACTTTTCAATCCACAAAATGCTTAGTAAATTATTTAAATGGAAATACCATCCTTGTAGGAAAACGTGAATCCAACATATACACTATTGAGTTTAATGATATCACAAATTGTAACATTAAATGTTTAGCTATTACAAATAAAAATTGTTGGTTATGACATAGGAGACTAGGTCATGCAAGCATGGATCTACTTCATAAACTCTTATCCAAAGAACTAGTAAACGGCCTACCAAAAGACAATTATGTGAAAGACAAAATATGTGATGCATGTCAATATGGAAAACAAGTTAAGACCTCTTTCAAAACTAAGAAAGTAATTTCTACCTCAAGACCCTTAGAGTTAATCCATCTTGATTTATTTGGCCCAAATGACATAGCTAGCATTAGTGGTAAGTTGTATGCATTTGTTATAGTTGATGGCTTCTCTAGATTTTCATGGGTAATTTTTCTTGCTAACAAAAGTGACACCTGTAATGCATTTATCTATTTTTGTGAAAAAAATCCAAAATGAAAAGGGAATGTCAATTATACACATTAGGAGTGATAGAGGGAGAGAATTTAGAAATAAAGAAATTGAAGATTTTTGCAACGAAAATAGTTATTCACACAACTTCTCCGCACCAAAAACTCCACAACAAAATGGAGTAGTTGAAAAAAAAAATTGAACACTCCAAGAAAGGGCTAGGACAATGCTCAACGAACATAACTTGCCCAAATACTTCTAGGCAGAGGCCGTTAGCATAGCTTGCTATGTTAGTAACCGAGTCATCATTAGATCCAAGTTAGGAAAAACCCCATATGAAATATGGAAGGGTAGAAAGCCTAACATTTCACACTTTAAGGTTTTTGGATGTAAGTGTCTCATATTAAACGATAGGGATCATTTAGCTAAGTTTGATTCAAAGTCTGATGAGGGAATTTTCATAGGATATGCCATGAATAGAAAAACATATAGCGTATTCAACAAAAGAATTCAAACTGTTCAAGAATCAACCCATGTTGTATTTGATGAAACAAATCCTCACGCATCCAAAACACCTATTAAGATAGATGAAGAGAACCAAGTCACTACCCTTAGAATTGAAAGAAAATTAGAACAACTCAAGTTAAATAATGATCAAGACACAAATTGTCAAAATACAAATATTGATCATCTAGGATCTTCTCCTCATGAGTCTAACCAACCAGAAGAAAAAGAGAATCATGAACTACCTAAATCTTGGAAGTTTGTAAAAAATCATCCAACTGATCTTATCATAGGTAATCCATCCCAAGGAGTCACCACCAAATCCTACCTAAGAATTGGATGTAATCATATTGCTTTCATATCTCATCTAGAACCTAAAAACTTTGAAGAAGCTGAAAATGATGAAAATTGGATAAATGCCATGCAAGAAGAACTGGATCAATTTGAAAGAAGCAAAGTATGACACTTAGTTCCTAAACCCAAAAATATGACACTTAGTTCCTAAACCCAAAAATACTACAATAATTGGCACAAAATGGGTGTTTAGGAATAAGAAAGATGAAGATGGGAACATTGTTAGAAACAAAGTTAGATTAGTAGCCCAAGGGTATAACCCACAAGAGGGTATTGACTATGATGAAACTTATGCCTCGGTAGCAAGACTAGAAGCCATTAGGATGCTCCTTGCCTATGCTTGCTACAAAAACTTTAAGTTATTTCAAATGGATGTTAAAAGCGCATTTTTAAATGGATACATAAATGAAGAAGTATATGTCAAGAAATCTCCAGGATTTGAGAGCCACACTCATCCCGATTACGTATTCAAACTCTTAAAAGCCCTTTACGGACTCAAGCAAGCACCAAGAGCATGGTATGAGCGCTTAAGCAAATTTCTCCGAGAAAATGGGTTCACAAGAGGAAAATTTGATACTACTCTTTTCTTAAAACATAAGGAAGATGATATGCTTGTCATACAAATTTATGTGGATGATATCATTTCAGTGCCACAAATGAAACCTTGTGTCAAGATTTTGCTCAACTATGCAGGAAACATTTGAAATGAGTATGATGGGTGAGCTAACCTTCTTCTTAGGATTACAAATTAAGCAATTAAAACATCAAATCTTCATAAATCAAGTCAAATACGTCAAGGACTTGTTAAAGAAATTCAACCTTGAAATGGGTAAGTCTAGAGTAACTCCTATGAGCATCACAACTAAGCTTGACGCCGATGAAAAAGGGAAAAATGTTGACCAAAAACTCTACCGTGGAATGATCAGTAGTTTATTGTATCTCACTTCCAGAAAGCCTGATATAATGTTCAGTGTTTGTCTATGCATTAGATTTCAATCTTTTCCCAAAGAATCTCATCTTCAAGCAATTAAAAGAATCTTTAGAAATCTGGCAGGCACTCATGACTTAGGACTCTTCTATCATAAAAATGCTCCCTTTGACCTCACATGTTACTCTGATGCTGACTACGGTGGTCATAAAACCGATAGAAAAAGTACTAGTGGAAGATGTCATTTCCTTGGACACTCTCTTGTGTCCTAGTTTTTCAAAAAACAAACCTTTGTAGCTCTCTCAACCACCGAGGCTGAGTATATCGCAGCCGGCAACTACTGTGCCCAAGCCTTATATATGAAACAACAACTTAAGGACTTCTGAATCTTAGTTAAGGGTACTCTAATCCATTGTGACAATACTAGTTCCATAAACCTCTCAAAGAATCCGTGCCTCCATTCTAGAACTAAGCATATTGAAATTAGGCACCACTTCATTCGAGACCATATTCAAAAGGGAGACGTTGAGTTGGTTTATGTTCCTACTGAAAATCAACTTGCTGACATTTTAACTAAACCACTCAATGAAGAAAGATTCCACAAAATTTGACATGACCTAGGAATGTGTACTCCTTTAGACATATTATAGGATTCTTATGTCAACTCTTACCCCTTTTTCTTGCTCACCATACACTTAACTAAGTCTTTTCCCTTCTTCCTGCCCTCGTAAAAAAATATAGGATATTCATCACTGAGAAGTCTAAAGAATTCGTCAACGAACACAAGGGTATCATCGTCAAATTTGGCTTAATTTCGTTGACAAACACAGGGCCTCGTCAAAGAAATCTATCGGGATACTTATTCCTCCCATTTGAACAGACACTTCTCTCTACAAACCCTAGCCATTTTCCCTTCAATCCTCTCCTTCCTCTTAGCACTCTGTCCCTCTTTCAACCCACCTTGAGTTGCCCTCTACCTCCTTCCACCTCTCTTTCTCTCTCGCCACCACACACGCTCTCACCTTCAAAGCTCTCTGTCATTCCCTGGGCTCTCCCATCCTCTCGCCTCTCCCATCCTCTTCCAACTCTCTCCATCCTTTTGACCCTCAATGGCTCCCCGTCCCAAACGCCACAACCTCCAAACTGAAGCCGGTAAAGGTTCCTCTCATCGCCCTACCTCCAGTCCTCTTGTGCCTGCCCTGCAAATCCTGACCCCCACTTCATCTCTCCTGAAGCTGTCTACCACTATCAAAATGACATTCTCAAGTGGCACATAGTCTACGAAAAAATTATACCCTCTGATTTTCTATAGCTCCATTTCCCCACTCTTTTCTCCAAGATTAAAGCCCTCGGGTGGGATGCCCTCTTTGATCTTGATGAGCTCGTCTATGAAGACCTAGTTCGTGAGTTCTACGCAAATTTCGTTCCCTCGCATCGCGACATTGCCGCTTACTCCACTGTTCAAGGGACCGTGTTGACCCTATGGGTCATACCCTATTTTGATTATGATAAATACTTAGGTATTTAATGACTGACGAGTTGATGTGCAGGTTTATCTTGGTAGTATCCTATGATGGCACTAGGAGACCCAAAGGAAAACGAAGACTTTAAAGACCCTAGATATAATTTATTTGTTATAATTTATATTCGGGTCTGTAATATTTAAGTAGGAAAGGTTGGTAATAGTAAATAGGGCTTTGATTGTAATAATTGCATGCATCACCTGCATTGCTTAATACGTAAGCTCAAAATGAAAATGACCTTAGACAGACCTTAGGGAACACCCTTCGGTTGACCGAAGGTTGATCGACACCGAATTTTTTCGATGTCTTTAATTGGACCTAAATGACCCTAGGACACACACCATTGCACTTATGAATGTTAAGCACTTGAATAGGATTTGTGTGTTTCAAGATAGAACTGAAATGCACGCATTGTGCACTTTCGCTCAACCAACCTTGGTAGTTCATTCTGCCCCGGTTAACCGAAACAGGCCTAGGTCAACAGTTGACGAAGGTCCCAATTGACCGAACCATTTCAGTTCAAAAATCCTGGTTGATCGAAACCCCCTTGAGTCAAATGTTTGACCATCTGGTCGACCGCGATAAAAATGAACTCCAACAACCTAGTCGACAAAGGGTCCTCGAGAAAAATCTCAGCGGTCTGGTCGACCAAACTGCCAATTCAAAATGGCCCAGTCGACCAAACCTCAAAGAAATGGGAAATCGCCCACTTTCGTTCATCTAACTATTCAGTTCAAAATTTTCCTGGTTAACCGAACCATGTGAGTCCTGGTCGACCGAACCTCTCGGGTTGTCCTGATTTTTACCGCAATTAAACATTTTTTAAAAAGGGTTAAAATATTTGAAATATCATTAAACTTTCTTAATAATACCCAATAGGTCCCTAACAGTCATATTTCCTCCCATGTCTATATATATGAGATCATTTGAGAAAATTATGATGGATTAGCTACTTTGATTAGGGGAGAATCCTCTGAAAATCCAAAAGCCTATACTACTCATTTTTTAGCCTCATTTACTCATGCTTACCTTCTATTAGTGCCTACATCATTTGTAAGAGGATTGAGTGTTTTGTTTTCCTACGTTTGCTCTCCTTGCCTTGATTGATTGACTTGATTTTCTTGAGAGCTGAACCCAAGTATTCTTAGGGGACTTTGTTAATAAGTCTCTCCTAAGAAGACTTTTATTTGATCTTCTGAGGTTGTATATTCATTGCAATATCTTAAGAAGATCGTATAAGTATTTTGGCTGCAATTTTTTTCATAATCACTTTCAAATGCCTATTGTGCTTTTATCTTGAAAAATATTTGAAGAGATATTTGTTTGTGTGATAGTGATCTTTGTTGCATTATTCACTCATATATTATTTGCTGAATACAAAGATTACACATCTTTTGCAAACCAAGCATATACATTACTTGATATTTACATGCTAGAGACATCCTGCTGATTGGAATATTTTACGACTTGATATCTTTGTGTGAGCTATTAGATTGAACACATATTGTGATACAAAGATTATATTAGTTGACACTCTCATGTAGGCATTACACTGATAGAAAATATATCTGAGAGTTGAACTATTTAGACCACACTGAGCTTATTTATTATATCATTGGTGGTGTATATGATTGAACGTAACTGGGTACACATCTGCTTTAGATGAAAGCATGATCACTGTACCATTTGATTGCAAATACTATTGTATTTCTAGGCACGGGCCTAAAGAGGGAGACTAGCCCTGGAATAGTCCTGGATTAGCTTAGACCCAGTTAGGAAAGCTAGGTGCGCCATCCTATTAAGGCGTGTAGGTTGAGGCCAGCCCCGCTAATTGACCGAGTTAAGGTTGAGGTCAACCTTGTGCTAATTGACTTGGTTGTAATCGGTGCCCTCCACCCTTAAGTGAGATAATAGTGGAATCCTCAGGTTTGTGAGTTAGAGGCGGGGACGAAGGCACAGTTGGCCAAACCCGATAACATATCGTGTGTTTGTTCATAATTCCGCACTTTATATTTATCACACATGTATGTTAATATGTGAATTATGCGCTTGATTTAAATTTCTGTTTATTATAATTATCGGCGTATTTGGAACTGCATAGAAAGACCTTAGGTTATAATATTCAACTAACATCTAGTTCAACCTAGAAGAAAATTTTAAAATTTGAATTCACCACCCCCCCTCTTGGGAATACACCAATTCTAACAGACTGTTGTTCGCCTCTCCGAGGATACATTCTCCGTCATGCTTGGTTGCACCCCTTATCCCCTTCGAGGCCTCCCCAAGTCATCTTGGCCAACACGATTTGACTGGTTCGACTCGCACACCGCCCTCAAGCTAATTACTGGTAATCCTCACATTCCCGCGATGGCTCGCCCAAAATCCAAGGACCTCAATGTAGAATTTCATGTCCTCCACCATATGATCATGTACAATTTGTTCCCTTTCACTGGTGGTAGGGATTGGGTCACCCTATGTAATATCTTCAGCATATACTACCTCTGGGTTGGCCGTGGCATATACCTTCCATCCATCAAAGTTCAGAATATGGAGGAAGGTTTCAAAAGGCAGTGAGATTGTCTTCCATACGGTCGTCTCCTCACGACCTTCTTTGATCACTTCGACCTCATTCACGCCGGCTTACCTTGTATTTGTCGTGCGCCTGAAGACATATACACGTAGGCGACCCTTCGTCGCATGCACTTTGAAAAGGACGAAGAAACCAACACGTGGGTCAAAGCCCATGAGCAGGGCCATCTTCCGGTCGATGAAGTTAAGGCCACCATAGAGGCTGACGAAGAGGAAGGCGAGCATAAGGACACTGCATTTGGCCATATCCTGGAGTGCCTCTACGGGCTTCAGCACGCCATAACACAATGCGAAATTTGTCATCGCAATCGTTTTGATTCCTTAGAAGCGTCTCTTGCTCGACAAGAAAATGCTAACCATGCTCGCTTTGACACCCTCGACGCTTCTTTTGCTACACTCTTTGACCATCTGGGTCGCCTAGCACTCTGTTTCCTCTGTCCCCCAATTTTGATTATGGCAAAGGGGGAGAAATAGATTTAAGATTTAGGTCTCTATTGAGATGTATTCAAATGTATTTAGAATGTATTTCCAGTTGATAAAATAACCTTGTAATCACTGCATAAATTTAGTATTGGGATTATTGAAACTTAGCAAGCATTAAAACTTTTGAACATAAATGCTCTATCTGTGTACAAGCATGCTTGAATGATTGATATACTGGACTGATATGTTTTATGCAGGATTAAATGGGAAATGCCTTACTTATAAACGGCATGCTGCCAAAAATTTAAATAAATTCTTCATTCATACAATGCAAACATTAAGGGGGAGAATTTTATTTAAACTCTAAACCAATCCATTTAGTAAGGGGGAGCATTTATATTTCAAAGAGAACACTAATGGATTGTCATCATCAAAAAGGGGGAGAGTGTTAGACCAAGTAGTTAATGTACTATGTTCCAACTAAGAATCATTATAGATATACTACATGCTTTAAATGTAGAAGGTTGGGTCACATACAATTCGACTGTCCTTTCAAAAATAAAGATGTAAAAATAAAGAAAGTATGGAAGGTCAAAGGTCAATCCAGCACTAACCCCTGGACCCAAGACAATTTGGGTACCAAAGCTAGTTATTTAATTGTGTCTTACATATTTTCTTAAGATCAGCATCCTCAAAAGACAAATGGTATATGGATAGCGGATGCTCATGCCACATGACTGGGGATAAAGCAAAATTCATATCTATCATACTCAAGGATGAAGGGTTTGTTACTTTTGGAGATAATGATAAGAGAAGGATCACAGGTGTTGGTAAAGTTGGTAATGATTCCTCACTCATTATTGATGATGTTTTTTTAGTTGAAGGTCTAAAGCACAATTTATTGAGCATAAGTCAACTATGTGATAAAGGCTACAAAGTATCATTTGAACATGACAAGTGCATAGTTGAACACAAAACTGATAATAAGACACTATTCATTGCTAAGTGTCATGAAAACGTATATACCACAAGCTTTGATAACTTAACTTCATAGAGTGTGACATGCTTATCTTCTATGAATGAAATAAGCTGGATTTGGCATAGGAGACTAGGACATGCAAACATGGATTTAATCTCAAAACTAGTTAAGAAAGAATTAGTTAAGGGACTTCCTAAGACTAAATTTGTGAAAGATAAAATTTGTGATGCATGCCAACTAGAAAAACAAGCAAGAACAAGCTTTAAGAAGAAGAAAGAGATCTCCACTACTAGGCCACTTCAAATGCTACACTTAGACTTATTTGGACCAAACCAAATTCAGAATTTAGGAGGAAAATCATACGCTTTTGTCATAGTTGATGACATTTCAAGATACACATGGGTACTATTCTTAGGTCACAAAGATGAAGCATGTGAAAAATTTATAAACCTGTGCAAGAAAGTCCAAAATGAAAAGGGATACACAATTACTAAAACTCGAAGTGATAGGGGTAAAGAATTTAAAAATCAAGGCATGGAAGACTATTGTAATTCACTAGGAATTGCCCATAATTTTTCAGCTCCTAGAACACCACAACAAAATGGTGTAGTTGAAAGGAAGTATAGGTCTATACAAGAAATGGCCAGAACTATACTTAACGAACATAAATTACCTAAATACTTCTGGGCTGAGGCAGTGAATACCGCCTGCTATATGCTAAATAGAGTTCTGATTAGACCATCACTTAATAAGACTCCTTACGAATTATGGAATGGCCATAGACCAAACATATCATATTTTCATGCCTTCAGCTGCAAGTGTTTTGTGCTTAGAGACAATGAGCATCTAGGAAAGTTTGATGTGAAATCAAATGAAGGTATCTTCCTAGGGTATGCTTTAGATAATAAAGCCTATAGAGTGTATAACAAATGAACATTGACGGTCATAGAATCTATTCATGTAGTGTTCGATGAGTCAAATCCCTTCTCCAAAAGAACTGATGAAGATGAAATTGAATTAAACAAGGAACTAGAAGAACTATCAATTGAGAATGATTCAGAAAAGAAAAATGAACTTAAAGAACCATCCATTGAAATTCATCAAACTTCAAATGAGGTTAAGGAACCACCTAGAGAATGGAAATACATAAACAATCATCCCATAGATCAAATAATAGGTGAACCATTACGTGGAGTAGCCACTCGCTCCTTTCTTAGGAACATGGTTAGTCATTTTGCATTTCTATCTCAAGAAGAACCTAAGAATGTGAGTGAAGCTATGGAGGATGAATCTTGGGTGTTGTCCATGCAAGAAGAATTAAATCAATTTGAAAGAAACAAAGTATGGACTTTAGTTTCCAGACCATAAGATAAGTCAATCATAGGGATCAAAGGGATATATAAGAATAAGAAAGATGAACATGGAGTAGTTGTGAGAAATAAGGCTAGATTAGTAGCTCAGGGATATAATCAAGAAGAAGGTATAGATTTTGAAGAAACATTTGCCCCTGTAGCTAGGATGGAAGCCATACAAATGTTTTTAGTATATGCAGCTTTTAAGGATTTCAAGCTATATCAAATGGACGTCAAAAGAACATTTTTAAATGGCTACATAAATGAAGAAGTGTATGTAGAACAACCCCCAGGCTTTGAAAACCATAAGAATCCAGATCATGTTTATAGACTGACAAAAGCCTTGTACGGTTTAAAGCAAGCTCCTAGAGCTTGGTATGAAAGGCTAAGCAGTTTTCTATTAGAAAATGGATTTATAAGAGGAAAGATAGATACAACCCTATTCATAAAGTCCAAGAAAGATGATATTTTCCTAGTGCAAGTATATGTAGATACTATAGATAAAGAATTGTGTAATGAATTTGCCAACACCATGAAAAATGAATTTGAGATTAGCATGATGGGTGAACTAAACTTTTTCCTAGGACTTCAGATCAAACAAGCAAATCATGGAATATTCATAAATCAATCAAATTATATTAGATACTTACTCAAAAATTTTAATATGGAAGATGGAAAAATACTAGGTACACCTATGAGCACTTCATTAAAATTAAATAAAGATGAACATGGTATACCAGTAGATGTCAAGTTATATCATGGAATGATAGGTAGCTTGTTATACCTGACTGCCAATAGACTAGATATAATGTTTAGCGTATGTTTGTGCGCAAGATTTCAGTCTGCTCTAAAAGAGTCTCATTTGCTTGCTGTTAAATGGTTACTTAGATATTTGACAGGAACCGTGGATATTGGGTTATGGTATCCTAAGTACACATCCTTTGAAATTCTTAGTTATTCAGATGCTGATTTTTCGGGTAGCAAAGTGGATAGGAAGAGCACTAGTGGTACTTGTCATTTCTTAGGTCATTCTTTGGTCTCTTGGTTTTCCAAGAAACAAAATTCAATTGCTCTTTCCATTGCTGAGGCTGAATACATAGCGGCAGGTAGTTGTTGTGCTAAAACGCTTTACATGAAGCAACAACTGAAAGATTTTGGATTAAGCTATGAAACAATCCCTATAAGATGTGATAATACCAGTGCAATAAATATCTCGAAGAATCCCATATTACATTCACGAACTAAGCACATAGAAATATAACATCACTTTCTTCGTGATCATGCACAAAAAAGGGATGTAACACTAGAGTTTGTATGCACGGATGAACAATGGGTAGATATATTCACAAAACCACTTGCGGAGGATAAGTTTATTCAAATTAAGTGTAAATTAGGTCTCATGCATAGTAGAGAGGTTGCTTAGATTCATGTTAGATGATATAATTCAGGGGGAGCAACGTCACTTCCTATATAATCACTTGGTATTGCATTAATCAACAATTGGACACATTTAAAACCTTAATATTTCTAAGGGGAGAAGAACATAAGGGTACGTCTACTCATGCTTTATTAGTTTATACCTTTTTGTTGATGTCAAAAGGGGGAGAAAAATCAGGAGAGCAAAGATAATAAACACACACAAATTTTGAAAAGAAAAATGAAAGCAAAATTTGTTATTGAAGTCATGCAAAGAGTGAGATATACAAAAGGGGAGAAATCTAGCATATTCACATATTTCATATCTCATTTGGATTCAGGCTAAACATTGTGTATATGAATATAAGCATATTGACATTTAATGATTATTTGATGCATAAATTGAGGGGGAGCCTTGTTAGGTGTAACCCATTATATATTTTTGCTCATGCATTTGTCATCATCAAAAAGGGGAAGATTGATGACTCTATGAGTCCAATCCTGTTTTGATAATATCAAATCACTTGGTATTTGATCTGTGCATTGAGTTTGTGAACAGGACCCATATTAAGCATGCACGGAAAGATAACGAGTCATGGAAGCCATAAAGTAAAGCTGATACATTTTAGAAAGCACCATGGAACTCAAAGAGTATGAGAATCAAGATGCAAGCGGCAAAGTTCAACAATATCTTGGGAATAGGTATTTAGAACTCATGTACTTACATTTTCGTATGATTTAATTTGAGGCTCAACATAAATTTAATTTGAGGCTCAACATAACTTAGAATAATGTTAGGATTCATGCATTTCATGTACATCATTAGAGAACTTACATGGGCTTAGAAAAGTTTTTTTAAAAAATCATGGAAAACTTGTTTTATAAAAGACCCAAGCAAAGAATCAAAACAAAATTTTAAACTGGAAATGAATAAGTGAGAAAAAGGGGACTTCGGTAGCCTGAACTCAACCTCAGGCGCCTGAAGAATTTCTTCGATAGCCTAAAGATTAAGTTCAGTAGCCTGAAGAATTAAATGGGAAATACAAAACCTAGAAGAGGTACTTTGGTCGCCTGACCCTAGAACCTCAGGTGCCTGAAGTTGCCACTTTAGGAGCCTGACCCCTACTTTGGTTGCCTAAACCTGCGGGAAACTTAAAATTCAAATTTTTATTAAAAAGACTCGAGAGCTATTTTATTGATCCAAAGGCTGAGATCAATCCTAAGGATAATATACTATATATTCTGAATATCTAAACCCTAGAACATATGTTAAACGCACAAGAAAGAGAAGAACACACCTTGTTGCAAGAACATTGAAAATCTACTCTTAGTGTTATACGATTGCTTACACTTCAATATCTAATCTTCAAGATTGGGCAAATCAACTCAGATTCTCAAAAGGAACTTGTTTACTCTGCTGTACCTCAATCTAGTATTGAGGTTTGATTTTTCAAGTTATTAGTCCTATGAACTTTTCATCTCATCTCATTGCTTGTTCTTGACTAGCATTGGAAAAGTTTTGATCTTGAGTGTGCTTATTTGTATAAAAATTAATTTTTGAAGAGATCATTACTTGAGAAAGGTCATTTAACTTGGTTGATTGAATTTTGATTCAAGAGTATATAAATATACATATATTCTTCAAAGAGCTCATTGTTGAAAAACCTAGTTTGATTAAAAGGGTGATCTTGAAAGTACGTATACATATACATAGCTATTTTAAACAAGATCATTATTTGATTTATGGTGTGTGATTGATTGAAAGGTTTGATTCAAGTGTGTGTTTGCTAAATGATCTATATTTTAGATATATTAACAATTGATTAAATATCCTTGAAACTTATAACTATACATTTTATTGAGGGATATTTTCTGGAAAATAATATATTCAGTTTATGATTGAATGCTTGAAATAAAACTTTATGATTTTAATTGAGTTTATATTCAAGACAAAGTTTTTGTTAGCAAGTTCAAATCAAACATACCTGTGCATTTTTGCAAAGTGAACTAAGAACCCTAGTTGACTCCAAAACATTTTAAATATATCTTTACTTGGGAGTTTTGGTTAAATAGGGACTTGTGTGTTGAAGCATATCATACATAAAATGATTGTATCATTTTCATACATTCATGAGCTTCAAGTTATATCATATGCTAATGTATTAGGAAATTGAATTGTACTCACAAGCTTTTGTTAGATGCATTGTTTTGAGTGTTAATTTTCAGATTCTATTGTATACACGGTTCAGTGTGTGAACCGGTGTGTGAGGAGAGAGTTGTATCTCTTGTAAGCAGCGGAGTAGGAGGGAGTTGTACCTCTTGTAAGCAGTGGATTGTAAGGGAAGCTTCATCCCAATTTAAGGAGCAGGAATTTAGTGAATCCTTGAGTGGTTGCTCAAGGCGAGGACATAGGCCAAGTCGGCTGAACCTCATAAAACTGTGTTTGTCTTCTCTCTTCCCTTTACTATTTATTTTCAACACTACATTTAAATTGTGTATATTGCATGCATAGGTTGGATAGCCTTGCACAAGAGTAATTAAGTAACAAGAATTTATTAGTAAATTTATAAGAAGGGTTTAAGAAGTAAATAAGTGCCTTAGAATTTTTGAAATACCCAATTCACCCCCTCCCCCTCTTGGGATTACACCGGATTCAACAGGAACAACCACTCAAAGCATTCATGGGATCTACATAATATACAAGTGATCCAAATAATGAGTAAGAAAGTGAGAAAGACTTTTGTAAATCCCTTGTACATAGAGTAACTCAAAATTAAGAGTAAGGAATGGGCATATCACACACACACAACAAAAACAAGTAAAGTTAAAAGTGTGTAAAGAAACCCCCAAATGAACAAGGACCTTCTTAGAACCTAAAAGGAAAAATTCTAAAGAAGAAGGGACTCATCGACGAACACAGGGCTTCGTCGACGAGTGTAAAACAGAATTCGTCGACAAACACAGGGTTCTCGTTGATGAAAATAAACCGAGAGGCACTTGAATTCAGAACCATAACTCTTCGACGAACACAGGGCGTCATCGACGAATGTTATGAAGAACTCATCAACAAACACAGGGTTCTCGTTGACGAAAAGAAACCGAGAGGTACTTAAATTCAGAACCAGTAACTCGTTGACGAACACAGGGCTTCGTCGACGAATTTACTGAAGAGCTCGTCGATGAAGTTTAGATTTCGTCAACGAACGTCGGGCAGCAGCGTTCATTAAATGCTGCAAAACAACTAGTTTGACCCTTGTCTTACATTAATAAATGCCCAACGGCTCTCCAGCATTCCTCTTGCTCAATTGGTGTTTAAATAGGAGTTAGTGCATTTACTTCATACCAAGTAAGTTTATATTGTATCAAGATCATTTATTGGTGCTTTCATTCTAGGGTTTGCTCAAAACACTCACTTGCCCTCTTCTTGCTGCTCTTAGTTTTGTTTCTACTCCATTGATAAGAGGACATTGAGTGACGACATTGTTGTGATACTCAGTTCAAAGGGAGCATTTAAATTCGTATTTATTTGTCATCAACTTCTTGTAAAGAAAGGCTCTTTGTGAGCTATTGAAGGGTGTCTCTAAGTGAGCACCTCGTTGAAGCTTTTTGTGAGCAACCATGTGTATTGGCTTCTTCACCTAAAGGAGGATCATAGTGGACTTTGGGAATCCTTGAGTTGGTCTCAAGGAGTGGACGTAGGCGGGGTGCTGAACCATGTAAATATCTTTGTGTTAAGCTTCTCTTCTCTCATATCTCTTTTATACTATTATTGTGATTTGCTGCATCTTTACACTGTAATTTTATGCACTTATTCTTTGTAATATTTTTTTATTTGTAGAAAGTTTGCACATCCGCGAAAAACGTCTATTCATCCCCCCTCTAGACGCTCAACCGAGCCAACAACAGTTTATTTATTTATTTTCTCAATTAACTTTTGCTATAGATTTAATTAATGCTTCGATTTATTTAATTAGTCTACTAAGGTCCGGTTTGGTTCTAAAAAAAAAAAAGAAAATAAAATACAAAAAGAAAAAAAGTGTTTTTGTTTTTAAGAAATTAGATTAGTTGATCTTTTCAAACTTTAAATTTCTTGTCGAAGTTCGATTTAGTTTAAGGTCAAGTCTTATTAAAGTTTTCATTTTTATTGTGTTCAGTTTAGTTTAGGTTGGTAAAGCTTAATTTCTATCTAAGTTCTTGGTTGCCTTTAAATTTTGATGTTGGTTCGAGTTCTTGATTCTTGTTAAAGGTTAGGTTTTTATTGTCTACGTTTATGTTTGAGTGGGTTTCATTATTGTGTGTTTTAATTACATGTTAAAGTTACTGTCTTTAGTTTCTATTTTGAATTTTAACGCATGTTTCGATGTTTGACTGATTTGATATGGGGTTTCCACTCTTATTATTTAATTCAGTGCATGGTAGGATTAGGGTTTAATTTGCGTGCTCACTTAATTTGTCAAAAGAAATCTCAAACAATCTTGAAAACCTTGAATCTGAACTGAGTTCAATAATCTTTTATTTTTTTATTGGAAAAATGTAAAACTTGAGATTAAAACGCATTCCCTAAGGAGACGATCTAGCCCTTGGGCTGAATGTTACACGACAGAACTCCTATACTTGAGATAGCTTTCGAACTGCTCATTTTTCGAGTGAGTCATATTCACATCACAATTTTCCACATCCCTATATTCACAATTCCAATTTATTCATATTTCACATTCATATTGCAGTATTCATGTTACAATATTTACATTCTCATATTCGCATTTCAATATTCACATTTCAACATTTTCATTACAGTATTCACATTGTAATATTCACATTTTCATACTCATATTTCAGTATTCACAATGCAGAATTCTCTTTGCAATTTTCACATTTCTAGTGTTCACAAATTCAGTATTCCCCATCTCAATATTCACATTTCGAGATTTACATTGCAATATTTTCATTTTGAGCATTAACAATTCATCCTATCATATCAATAATATTTTCATCATTTCAACACACATTTCATTTCATAATAACACACACACACACACACACACACACACATATATATATATATATATATATATATATATATATATATTTCATTTCACATTTTTCCACATATCTCAGCAAAACAGTATCAACATTTCATATTTCTTCCATTTTCCAGCATATAGATCTATGCTCAATTTTTCATCATTTTCCACATTTCAAATCTCATATTTCCATATACTTTTCATAACCTCATTATTCTCAATGTAAATCATTTAACCCAATTTCAAATACATTTTAGTATAAATCATATGCCACACAATTTTCATTTGATATTTATATCATAATACTTTCAAGTAAACTATCATATTTCAATTTATCATATTTCCCAACCAGTAATTTTTAGAAAAGACTGTTATAATTTATTTCCCTTACCAGACTTACTAAGATCTCGCTAAAATACCCAAATTCTACGCTCCTCGGCATTCACAGTTCAAAAGCCTGAAAATCACATTTTCTCAGTTCCATCAGTTCAACACCAAAATTATAATTTTGTTAATATTCCTAGGCTCACAAAATTCCCAATAACTATTTTAACATTTCCTAAGCCTATAAACTCCAAATAAATAATTAGATTCCCAAAAATAGAAAATTTGCTAAATTCCCAAAATCTTACCCTATCCTTGGAGTGGTACCTAGGAAACCCAAATTGAAAATTTACTCTGGTTAAAATGACGATGATTGAGGCTAGGACCCTGTAGTGGTGTCTGATCGTCGATTTGGCTAAAGATTTAAGGAAAAACTGAGGAAAGGAAAAGGGTTTACCTTACCCCAAGAGTGGTGTCTACGTCACTCGTACGACAAATTCACTCCAGTAGGAATATCGGTGGCGGAAAATGAAACCCAATGGTATTTTCGGTTTTTTGATCAATCGAGTATTTGTCAAGAAATTGAGGAGAGAGGAGGAGGGTTGGAGGAGAGAGAAAGTAGAGTGAGAGAGTATAGAGACGTGAATTTTAGGTGGGGGGGGGGGCTGCTCTGATTTCAATTGAAATCAACTTCCTATATATACTTTACTATATTATATCAATATATATATATATATATATATATATATTACTTTAACCTTCTATATTTATGTATGTGTATATATATATATCTTATTGTATTATTTATTTAATTAATTTAATTTAATAATACTTAATTATTTATTTATTTATTTATTTTATTATTATTTTTACACTCTCAAGTGTATCATTTTCTAGGGCGTTATAGAAAATTTGAATTTTAAACAAGCTCGATCGGCTGTGAGCGGTGGCTGGTAGGCTAAATGAAATTCAATTCCGAAGCTTCGTAGGTTTGATCGCCCGAGCTTAAGGCTGGTCTGCTGGTTCTTCATGATCGGTTGGCTAAGGTGATACATTCAATTTATGGTCGGTCGGCCGAGGCTTAGTCAACTTTTTGACTTCTAGCCTCAAGTGCGGTCAATCAACTGTGGTGATTTAAACCTCAATGGGTTGTGTTAGCCTAACAAGGCTTTCACCTCGTGTTCAAGCAATGATGTTTTCAGGAATCTGAAAAAGTCAAACTCAACAAAGCTTCAAAATATCACCATCAAGCTTAAAAGTGTATGGTATGTCATGAAGTGATCAAACCAGGAAGCACAAAAATATCTGAAGAAGAAATGAACCTAAAGCTTCAAGAGGATCATGAAGTTTCAAAGAACAAGAAATGTTCATATTGTTAGGAAATCTTCATGTAAGTATTTCAAAGATAAAAATGTCATTATGAATAAAATGAAGCTCATTAGGGGATAAAGATGGACTTAGAGACTGTATTTTAATACCCTAGAAAATGTTTTTCAAAAGTAAGAAAGCAAAGAAACCAAATATCTTTGAAAAAGAAAGAAGAAAAGTAATTTTTGTACTGTCTAGGCGACTGAGGTTAAATCCTCAGGCAACTGAAGATTTTTGCTGAAGAAAATCAACCAGGCAGTGTATCTTCAGGCACCTGACCCAGGCTCCTGAACCCACTTCAGACTACTAAGATTGCACTTCAGGCAACCGAAGTATGGCAACAGGCAGATTTTTCAAACTTCTCTTTTTCAAATCTAATTGACTCGCGCCCTAATATTTTTGGAAACTTTGGGGGCACTCCAAGAAAACTTGGGGAGCACAAATGAAAGTGTTTCTGAAGCCTATATATACATGGTTTATGAGAATCAAAATATACCAAGCATTGAAAATTCTTTCAAGATCTATTTCACTCAAAGCTTCTTGCTATTTGTTTTAAAGCTCTAAATTGCTGTGAAATTTCAAAAAAATCTCCGAGCTTTTACAACTTCTCTGAAGTATCTGATTTAAGCTCTCGATCCTCATCAAAGAGAAGTAAATTGGTGATATTTATATTGACCTTCTTACTTCATTCTTTTGATATTTTAAATTTGAAGTATATTAGTTCTAAATTGTTGTACTAATCAGCTCTTTGTGTGAGCAAGTTCTTGTACACAAGTATTTGATTTGTATCTTGTAGATTAACGATTCCAAGGGTTGTTTGGATCGTTGGCAAAGTAAGGTGATATTGCCTAGAGAGGTGGGGTCTAGCCTAATTAAGGAGTGACCGAACGAGGGGACATCGTTTTGAAAGGCGGGTTCTAGCCTAGTGAAGGAGTGTTTAAGCGTGGGGTATCACTTGTAAAGGTTTTGTTCCACCTGTCAATAGAACAAGTTTAGTGAATTCTCTGGTGGTTTTCCAAAGGCGAGGACATAGGCAGGGTATAAGCCGAACCTCGTAAAAATCTCCGTATCACTCTCTCTTTCCTTATTCTTTATTTTCAGTACATATTAAAATTGCGTGGATGGTTTAAATTTGAAAATCATATAAACTACGTATATTTAGAAATCAAGTAAACCTTAAAGTTTGATTTTGATTTGGGTTGCAGAAACCGAAAGGGAGTTTACAGAAACCATACGGGAGTATGTTACCTAACTAAATATACCAAAGATAAATTAACTTAAGAGTTTATTTGAATTCTGAAGTCTGGAAAGAGTAATTGGATTTTATATTGAACATCACATTGAAGAAGCAATTTAATATATACAGGGCTGAAAGTATCAAAAGCTTAAAGTTACATATATTATATTGATTGTGATTGGATGGTATAAAGATTTGTTTTATATTCCAAGAGTCTTAAATCTTGAATGATTTCATCAATCTAATAGTGCTACAGTGAACTTATATTTGGTAAATAAATTATTGTTGTGTTGGTTTGGAAATTGTGATTAATTGTTTGATTGTTTTTACTTTCAAAGTGTAGTTGAAGATTGAATGTTTAATTGTGTTGTTGATTGATTGAAAAGAAACCAAGTTCTTGTTTGATTGACAAAATAAATAAACAAGTTAAAGAATTGATTAAATATTGAAAGAAATTAAGGACTTTAAAAAGAACTAAAGAGAAAGTTTTAAAAGCCAATTCACACCCCCCCCCCCTCTTGAGAAGTTATTCCTAATTTCAATTGGTATCAGAGAGGGGTTATAACAAATCCTAACAAGTAGTTATAAAAAGATCTATATGACAAACATAGGCGTAGCTCTCTTTGGAGAGGGACAATCTTCAACTAAGCCTCCTATCTTTTGTGATTTGAACTACACGTTTTGGAAAAAAAGAATGCAAATCTATCTCCAAACGATGAATTGGAAAGTATGGGAAGTTGTTATAGATGGAGACCAAATTCCCACTAAGATAGTTGATGGTAAACAAGTCCCTAAGGAGAAAATTGATATGACAGACTTAGACTATAAAATGCTGCAAGTAAATTCTAGTGCCATGAATGCTCTATATTGTGCTTTAGATGCCAACGAATTTAATAGAATAATGGCTTGCAAATTAGCTAAGGAGATATGAGACAAACTAGAAGTAACATATGAAGGAACTATAGATGTTAGGGATAATAGGATTGATATGCTTACAAGTGAATATGAAGCATTTAAAATGAACCCGGATGAATCCATAACTAATATGTTTACTAGGTTCACTCACATAATTAATTCCTTAAATACTCTAGGAAAAACCTACACTACTTATGAGATGATTAGGAAAATTCTTAGAAGGCTACCAACCGTATGGGAACCAAAAGCCACTGCCATAAACAAAGGAAGAAATTTGAAAAACACTTTCTTAGATGAACTTATAGGTTCTCTCCTTACATATGAAATGACAATGAATGAAAAGAATGGAAAAACCAAAACCCAAGAATCAATACCCTTTAAATCATTAAAAGAAAACTCCAGTAGTGAAGAGATGGATGAAGATGAAGCAGCCTTTATATCTAAAAGGCTAGCAAAAATCCTTAGAAGGAGAAAAAGATTCAAAAGAAGGAAACAAGAATCCGAATCATAGGAAGAAGAAATCAGAAAAAAGAAATCTAAAGATAAAACTCCTACTTGCTACAATTGTAATAAAGTTGGACATATAAAACCAGAATGTCCACTACTACTAAAGAAAGAGCCTAAGAGGAAAAAGAAAAAGGCCATGAAAGCTACTACTTGGGACATGATGAGTACAAGTAGTTCAAAAAATGAATCAAGTGACCAAGAGCTTTGCTTAGACATGCTTTATGGCCTGGGATAATGAGGAAAGCTCCTCATCTAAATCTTTAACTAATTCTTGTAGTGATTCATCAAATGAATCCAATGATGAGGGTATACCATCTTATGATGAATTACAAAGTGATTTATTTAAAGTACATAAGATGTTGATCAAAGAAAATAAACAAAACACCTCATTAAAGAATAATAATGAAAGTTTAATGAAAGAGTTAGAATCCCTAAAGAATACTGAAAGAGATAAAGACCTAAAACTCAAGCAAATAGAATATAAGTATGAATCAGCAATGAAAGAAATAGAATCCAAAAATATTGTTGAAAAAGAAAACAACTTGAAAATCAAGAAACTAGAAAGCAAGAATGAACAAATGATAGAAGACCTTCGATCTCTATCCTCTACCGCATATGAGAAAGATATGTATATTTCTGAATTAGAGGATAGAATCAGAAAATTATCTCTAGAGTTAGAGAAATCATTAAAGAAGGTTGATAATAAGAAAGACATAGAGTTAAATGATCTCAAGAATCAAATCAAAGATAAGGATAAAATTATTTACAACTTTACAAAAGGGAATGAAAACCTTGATAAGATGATTGGCTCACAAAGAATGTCATTGAACAAAGAAGGCATTGGTTTCAATGGAGTTGAAAATAAAATGAAAAAGAATCTGTATATGGGATATTTCTAAAAAGAATCCAAAGACTATGCTACCACATCTAGTAAAGCCTAGACGAATACGATATGCTATAAATGTAAGAAAAAGGGGCATATCAAGTTTGAATGTCCATTTAAGAGAAAAGGTGTGAAGACTAAACAGGTGTGGAAAATAAAAGAAACATCCCTTGACAAATCAAAAGGAACCAAGAAGATATGGGTACCAAAAATAAAATAGAGAGTAAAAGGATCCATAAAGGATGGATGATTAAATGAAAAAAAAAAAAAAAGGAAACTCTAAAAGCTTATAACATAAGTGATGTTAAAAGAAAGGTATACATCAATAAAAGGAGAAACTTGAACCATTATACAATAAGGGAAATAAGTTAGAAAGGTTCAAAACAAGGAAACAAGAATATTTCAGAAGTTAAAGAACTTCGGTTGACTGAGCAGATAACCTCAGGCTCCTATATGTACCTCAGGCACTTGAGCTCCAGACCTCAGGCAATCGAATAGCTACTGCCTGTTGAATTTTCACCCAGAAAATTTTTCAAGTGCCTGTACTTATTCTTTAGGCGCCTGAAGTCGCGCAATCCTTATATTTTAAAAGCGCAAAACCCTATTTCTTCTAAACTCTAGGCTCCTGAACCAAGACCTATCACTCACCCGAAGTTCCAAACAACAAACCTCCTTCAATCTCCAGCGCTAAATCTTTTGATTCCAAGCTTCTAAATTAAATCATACGTGCTCTAGGGTTTGAAAGAAGGTATCTGCTGCTTCAAGAAAACCTCACAATGCCTCGAACTAAGCAAACGGCAAATCATGGCTCATCTTCTGGTAGAGATGATCCTAATATCGATCAATGGCTGGTATTCTCTCATGCAAAGCATGTTTATCGAACCTGTCTTCAATCCATAGATCCTATATTTGGTAAGGTCCTTAATGTTCAATTCTTCAACTCAGAGTTTCCAGATATTCTACCGTTGTTTCAAACCATAGGATGGAAACTTCATTGTTTACCAAGCTAAAGGACTTTTTCCAAATCTTGTCAAAATATTTTATGCTTATTTAGTTCAAGGAGAGGATAGCTTATCAACTGAAGTCAAAGGTAGGAAAATAATCCTCACTCCTCAATCATTGGTTCTCATTCTTCAAATTACTCCAGAGGAGTTTGAATGTCCTGTATTTGCCCAATCTTGGATACTTCAACAAGAGTTTACACTTGAAGAGTTTTTACCACTAATTATGGAGAATGAACCTATCTACTTTGGACATCTGCCACTCTATAAGCAGCTGAATTTGAGAGCCCAAATCCTTCAAAAGATCATCACAAATAACATTTTGCCACAAACTGGACCATATGATCATCTCTCGTATATCGATTATTTTATGTTATGGTGTCTATGAAAAGGGAAGAAGCTTGATTAGTCTAGTCTCATTATGAAAAGGATGTGGGCAAAGATGGATGCAAAACGAGTCATTCTTCCATACAAGGGAGCTTTTAATATGATCTTTGCAAATCAGAATATCACATCTTCATCCGGCTTTTTCATAAAAAGGACCAAATATGAACTCTTTACCTCAACCACTCTCAAACATATGGGATATGAAAAACGAAATCAAGAGTGGTTCTTAAAAGGAGGTAGACAACGAAGAGCAGCTGTTGCACCTCCTTTTTCACCTCAAGATCAGCCAAAAGGCTCAGCCTCTGAAGCTCCCTCATGGTTTACACTGTTCTATAATGAATTCACCTCCTTTAGCCGAGATATGAGCGAGGATCTTAAAACTCTATAGGATAACTATTTATCATTAGATCAGCGTCGTATGCGCATTGAGATGATTCGGGGTAGTTCCTCTCATGGTGATCCTATGGACACCAGCTCCATACCCCGTAGTGATGATTCATCAGCTGAAGAATCTAAAGAAAAGAAAGAAGGAGATGATGAAGAAGAAGAGGAAGCTGGTAATGACGAGGAAGAAGGCTCACAACAATCCAAAGGAAAAGGAATTGCTGAAGATAGTGACACTAACTCTGATACATAGACTTTTGATGCTGTTTTTGCTTTTTAGTATGCTACACATGCTTAAATTCTGAATGTACTTTGCTTTTTGTGGATGTAAAAAATGGAAGTATGTGTAAACAAAGACTATAAGTCTCTATATGTATTTGTTTCTAGCTCTGAAACTCTGAACCTATGAAATGTTTTGTTATAAGTTTGATGTACTAAAAGTTCTAATGTTAAATCTAAAACTTTGAACCTTTTGATCTTATGACTTAAAAGAAATTATTGAGTATGCTGGTTGACAGTGGGAGTGTTATGATTTATCACTTTGTATAATCATTTTTCTATTAATCAATTGATATTATGTATTTCTTAGCTTTTAAGACGTAAACTCAAAAATAGCACTTTTTATGATGCATTTTACTGCTATAGGTCACATCTTAGTGATGTGTTTTTGAGTTGTACTACTTATGGTTCTCTAAATGCATATCTATATGGTTCTTTGCTCTTTGTATTAAAATTGTGTAACCCTTTTTGTATGATGTCAAAGGGAGAGAGATGGTTTAGAGAGAGCAAAAATATGAATTGAATATTTGAGCTGATTGGAATATTGAGCTGAATTGAATATTTGAGCTCAATAGAATATATGAGCTGAATTGAATATGCACACATTATATGTTGACTATATACTATGCTGAATGTTCAAGTAAAAATGCAATATGAAAATTGACTATATAAATAAGCTATGCAAATCTTGGGCAATATTATTTGAATCTATGCTTATTGTAAGGGAGAGCGTTCTACTTTTTTTAAAATTTTTGCTCCTTATTTGTCATCATCAAAAATGGGGAGATTGTTAGCCTAACAAGGCTTTCACCTCTTGTTTTGATGATAACAAATGAAGAAAAGATTAATGAAATTATGTGTTCCAGTAATGATGTTTTCAGGAATTTGAAAAAGCCAAACTCAATAAAGCTTCAAAAGATCACCATCAAGTTTAAAGGTGTATGGTATGTTATGAAGTGATCAAACCAGGAAGCACAAAGACATCTGAAGAATAAATGAACCTAAAGCTTCAAGAGGATCATGAAGTTTCAAAGAATAAGAAATGTTCATATTGTTAGGAAATCTTCATGTAAGTACTTCAAAGTTAAAAATGTCATTGTGAATGAAATGAAGCTCATTAGGGGATAAAGATGGACTTAGAGACTGTATTTTAATACCCCAGAAAATGTTTTTCAAAAGTAAGAAAGCAAAGAAACCAAATATATTTGAAAAGAAAGAAGGAAAGTAATTTTTATACTATCCAGGCGACTGAGGTTAAATCCTCAGGCAACCGAAGATTTTTGCTGAAGAAAATCAAATAGGCAGTGTATCTTTAGGTGCATGACCCTGCGTCTTCAAGCTCCTGAACCCACTTCAGGCTACTGAGATTGCACTTCAGGCAACCGAAGTACAGCAACGGGCAGATTTTTCAAACTTCTCTTTTTCAAATCTAATTGACTTGCGCCCTAATATTTTTAGAATCTTTGGGGGCACTCCAAGAAAACTTGGGGAGCATGAATGAAAGTGCTTTTGAAGTCTATATATACATGGTTTATGAGAATCAAAATATACCAAGCATTGAAAATTCTTTCAAGATCTCTTTCATCAAAGCTTCTTGCTATTTGTTTTAAAGCTCTAAATTGCTGCGAAATTTCTGAGAAATCTCTGAGCTTTTACAACTTCTCTAAAGTATATGATTTAAGTTCTTGATCCTCATCAAAGAGAAGTAAACCGGTGATATTTATATTGAGCTTATTTCTTCATTCTTTTGATATTTTAAATTTGAAGTATATTAGTTATAAATTGTTGTACTAATCAGCTCTTTTTGTGAGCAAGTTCTTATACACAAGTATTTGATTTGTATCTTGTAGATTGACAATTCCAAGGGTTGTTTGGATCGTTGGCTAAGCAAGGGGATATTTCTTAGAGAGGCGGGCTTTAACCTAATTAAGGAGTGACCGAACAAGGGGACATCATTTAGAAAGGCGGGTTCTAGCCTAGTGAAGGAGTGTTTGAGCGTGGGGTATCGCTTGTAAAGGTTTTGTTCCACCTGTCAACAAAACAAGTTTAGTGAATCCTTTGGTGGTTTTTCAAAGGCGGGGACGTAGGCTGGGTATAAACCGAACCTCGTAGAAATCTCCGTCTCACTCTCTCTTTCCTTTTTCTTTATTTTCAGTACATATTTAAATTGTGTGGATGGTTTAAATTTGAAAATCATATAAACTACTTATATTTGGAAATCAAGTAAACCTTAAAGTTTGATTTTGATTTGGGTTGCGGAAACCGAAAGGGAGTACATTGATTGAACCATTCTTTACGGAAACCATATGGGAGAATGTTACTTGGCTAAACATCCCAAAGATAAACTAACTTAAGAGTTTATTTGAATTCTGAAGTTTGGAAAGAGTAATTGGATTTTATATTGAACATCACATTGAAGAAGCAATTTCATATATATAGGGCTTTGTTCAAAACTTACATTCACCACAGGGCTAAAAATATCAAAAGCTGAAAGTTACATATATTATATTGATTGAAATTGGATGGTATAAAGATTTGTTTTATATTCCAAGAGTCTTAAATCTTGAATGATTTCATCAATCTAATAGTGTTGTAGTGAACTTATATTTGGTAAATAAATTGTTGTTGTGTTCGTTTGGAAATTGTGATTAATTGTTTGATTGTTTTTACTTTCAAAGTGTGGTTGAAGATTGAATGTTTAATTGTGTTGTTGATTGATTGAAATGAAACCAAATTCTTGTTTGATTGATAAAATAAATAAGCAAGTCAAAGAATTGGTTAAATATTAAAAGAAGTTAAGGACTTTAAAAAAAAAATAAAGAGAAAGTTTTAAAAAGCCAATTCACCCCCCACCCTCTTGGGAAGCTATTCCTAATTTCAGGTCGGTCGACCAGGGCTATTTAATTAACCCAAAAATCCAACGTCGGTCGACTCTTTGTAAAATTAATTTTAGCCCTGGTTATGACCCTATAGATATTTCAAAAATCTTATTGATTTTAACTTCTATGAAAATGATTTTTTATTTAAGTGCCCTAAGGTTAGTCTATGACCTTTGATTCCTTGCGGTCGGTCTATGGTTCATCCTATCTGAGCATTCAATCATATCATGTAGATACATTCATTATTATAGACCAAAGATAAAAACTAAATGCATTACAAATAAGAAACATTTGTCTTCTTCTTTTGCTTTCTGGTTCTCTATGGAATGCGTCGGTCAATTTGATCTCTAAGTCCTCCGGGCTTCCATTTCTCCTATGCCTTATGTGTGTGTCAAGATATAAACCTATTCAAACACTTAAAAACATACATAAGAACCTTGTGCTTTGTCAACATCAAAACAAGGATCGGACTCAAAAAGTCAACAATCACCCCCTTTTTCATAATGACAAATGCACGAGAGTAAAATGGGTATAGCCTAAAAAGTTTCCCCCTAAGAATATACATAATGTAAGATATAAACAGTAAAACTCAAGCATATTCACAAAAGAAGAAATTACAAATAATCATGCATTTAAATTTTTGCGTTAAGGCACAAATTCAAATATTTTACCCCTATATTATTTGTCCCTAAGAAAAATTTCCCTTTTGATCATAAACATTTTGCTCATAAAATTCTCCACCATTTGGCATTAGAAAAAAGGTTAAGATGAGTAGAAAAAATTTTGATCATTTAAAACAACCTAGCAAAAGAGAACACCCCCCCTCCCCCTTTATTTTTAAAACTAATTTTTATTTTTTTTAGAAAAACTCTCCCTCTTTTTAATATAAATTATGGGCATAAAAATTTTATAACTGTTTGAAAGATATTTGGCAATTTTGCACACAAAACAGTTTAATTGGTCATTTAAAAGATTAAAATGATATGTTAACAAGATCGGACCAAAAATATCCTCAAACCATTGTAATTTAAGCACAACGTAGACCTGCAAAAGATTTGAATTTAAAGCATGCGACATATGAAAAAAAAATAGGTTTGAGAATAAGATTGGTCCAACTAGTTCGCATGTATTTTCATGTATGATCCATGAACCAATTATACAACACCCTTAAAATTTTTTGAAAATTCATGACTTAAAATTTTTAACACAAAATAGCACAAGTCATGAAAGCATTTAAGCACATAAGCAAGCGATAAAAAAACTTTTATATAAGTTCATTTCTTGCTTTTAGAAACAGCTCCTTTTAAGTATCATCAGTTAATCTACATAGAAATGTGCTAGAATCTGCTAACATGGCTCTTTTCAGCTCAAGCAGCATAGTCCTTACATATTTTATTCCTAATGTTTTACTTACTTAGCCTGCATCTCATACATTTAACATATATTTACACAGAACTTACATTTACTCATGTCACACAATTTAACAGTAAAATTCATATATATTCCTGAAAAATAGGTCAATCAACTTTTAATGTTAATATACTGAAAATATATCTTTCATTTCTTACATAATTATCCAGAAAATATTATTCACCTTAATTGGTTCATTTTCATATATACATAGTTATATAAGCAATCATAGGCTCAAAAAACATATTTTACATAACTGGCATTTTATACCCGAATGAAAACTCATATACATATATATAATATGGTCCATTTTATTTAATATATAAAATCCTGATTTAATATATAATTTCCCCTTACCTGACTTTTAAACTACACTAGCAGGATCCCCGAATTGATACCCACAGCGTTCACTTGGACCCTTAATCCAAAAATCTTACTTTAATTAAAATAAACTCCAACTGACTTATATCTTAAGAAAAATACTTATTTAATACTTCCTACGCTCCAAATAACAATATTCATTAAGAAATTCCCAAAATAACTCACAATACTCTAATTTTGGAATGTTTCCCAAACTCCTCAAACCAACGATCAGCTCCTACAGTCTTGCAGAGAATGATCCTAAGAACCTCGTGGTGGTACCGGATCGTCAAATCGGGTCAAATTCGACTCGAAATTGAAGAGAGAAGTTTGGGAAAACCATTTTTTAGAGAGAGAGAGAGAGAGAGAGAGAGAGTGAAGGTTCCCAAATTTCCTCTCTGAAAATGAGAGAAATTCAATTTATAGGCAGGGCTTCGTCGACGAGCCACTATAGATATTTCGTTGACGAGAACATACTTTCATCGACGAATTTCAGAGTTTTGAATATACTCTATCGGGATTCCTTCGTCAATGAGGGTCTGAGTTCATCGATGATCTCTAGAAGGACTTTCGTCGACGAAGACAGGACATTCGCTGATGAGGCCTGCTATTCCTCCTCTAATTTCTTTCCTTTTTCCCTCATTATCCATTAATCCATTTCATTTATTATACTTCATAATTATTTAAATAAGTTTAAATTCTTCAAGTCATTACAAATCGTCTCCTATTCCTTCACCATCACCATCAACATCACCATCAACATCTCCTTCTCCAGTGCCTTGACGATCTAGTCGTTCCACTAAGCCACCAACATATTTGAAGGATTTTCATATGGAACAGGTTCTACCATCTTGACCGCCCACTTAATCATCTAACTCTGCGCTGGTCCATTCATCAGTTACACCTTATCCTCTCACTAATTACCTTTCTTATTCCCGTTTATCTCCTATTCACCATGCCTTCACCATGGCTATCTCTCTTTCCAAAAAACCACAATCTTTCTTGCATGCCACGAACGATCCAAATTGGTGTACTCTATACGTGTTGATATTGATGTTCTCAAGCTTAACAATACCTGGATCCTCACTCCTCTCCCTCTAGGTAAGAAGCCTATTAGATGTAAATGAGTCTATAAGATCAAATACAATCCAGATGGATCCATCGAACGATACAAGGCTCGCCTCATTGCCAAGGGTTACAATCAACAAGAAGACATTGACTATACCAAGACATTTGCTCCAATCGCCAAGATGACCACCGTTCACACCATTCTGGAACTTGTTTTGTGCATAACTGGCATCTTCATCAGCTTGATGTCAACAAACGCTTTCCTCTATGGAGATTTGGAAGAAGAAGTATACATGCAGCTTCCACTGGGATTCAAACGAAAGGGGGAGACTAGAGTATGCAAGCTCATTAAGTCTCTCTATGGCTTTAAACAAGCCTCTAAGCAATGGTATGCCAAGCTCTCATCCACCCTTATTGATGCAGGATATTCACAATCCAAGGCAGATTACTCACTTTTCGTTCGATCCCACAAGAACAATTTCACTGTCAATTTTAGTATATGTGGATGAAATTATCGTTGCAGGAAATAGTTTGGAGCAAATCAATATGGTGAAGAAATTTCTATGTGACCACTTTTTTGGCCTAACTGGGTTTTTCAATCTTATTTTGATAATAACAAAATGAATGATGTTTTAACATGCATTGTTGAGTGGTTTTAATTCAGGTCTAAATAAAAGGACACTCACGATTAATCATGAAAGTAAGCTAGAAATCAAAGTCAATCAAATGAAAGCTTCTCAGAACAATGAATAATTAAAAGATACATAAAGATCTTAAAGGCAAAGCAGACCTTGAAGTAAAGACTAAATCTTAAGAGGCTGCAAGACTTAGTAATTAAGGAGATCATGCTTAGAAGGATATTTGTAAGTACTTCAAGTCATCACTATTTAGATATGTGAAGCTCCTTAAGATACAAAAACTTAGAAACTAGCACTTAAAAAAAAAAAAAAACTCTTGGAAATGTTTTTGAAAAGTTATAATTAAGTTTTTCAAGTAAACTAGATTTTAAAGAAATCAGAAATAGAAAATATTTGAAAAGAGAAGACTGCTCTGCTGACAGACTTTGCGGAGAATTTTTGAATTTCAAACTTGTGGGAAAATTTTTAAAATTATTTTTATAATTTAATATTTTTTGAAAAGTTACCAAAATGGAAGATTTTCAAATTAATTCTATAATTTAATATTTTTTGAAAAGAACCTAAATGGAAGATTTTCAAAATTAATTCTATAATTTAATATTTTTTGAAAAGTTACCTTAATGCTTCATGTTAAATGAGAAAACTTTTCTTTGAAAAATTCTATAAATACCTCCCTTGCTAAATGAAAAATACACCGAAGCAATACATGATTTCTATGCTAAAACTCTCCTAAAGCTCATTCTCGATCACACCTTTGCTGGGGGAAAACTTTCCAGTAAGAACCCAATCCATGAGATCTAGAATAAATAAATAAGGGAAAAGACAAGAAAGTAATTTAAGCAGGCTTCGTCGACGAAGCCAGAGTTCATCGACGAATGCCTTCTACTATTTGACGACGAATTTCAGGTGCTTGTCGACGAGGAGAAGTCGAGAGGTTTTGGGAAACCGGAAATATCAGGCTTGTCGATGAGGTCACCGTTTCGTCGACAAGATGTCTACATTGACTCGTCTACAAAGACCCCACTTTGTCGAGGTCGGCCAAGTCAAAGGGCTATAAATATCTGTTCCTTTGCTTCCAAGCTAAGTAATCAAGAAATCCTCTCTCTCTCTCTCTCTAGAAACTTAAAAGTCACTCTCTCTCTCTCTCTCTAGATCTCTTCGCCATGTTTCCTGAATTAATGATTCGACATTATTACGAGGATCAGGGAAGGATTCTCTTTGAGATTTACAAATCGGATCTTCGTTTTGAGCATTTTCAAGTTTTGGCTTAAAATCAAGGTAAAGCTCGATTTTCATTTTCGTCCTGGTAGTTTTGTAGGGAATGGAATTGTGAGTATATTCTGTATCGTGCTTTATAGGTTTTGAGAACTCGGTTGACTATTTAGGAGGCGTAGAGTTCGGGATTGGATTTTCGGGGAAAGGTAAGGGGATTCTTTTTATGTCGACTATTTTCGAAATCAGACTCGGTAGAACAGTGGTTCATGGTCCTATGTGTGTTTGGCTACTCATTTGGGGGGATCTAATGGGTAAAATCATGGGTTTTGCATATTACAATTTTGGGGAAAATGGGGCATTGGGCTACATCTCTGGTTTTGTTGGAAAACCGTGAATATATTGTGATATATATTATGTTATGGAGATGGTCGTGCCTTGACTTGTTTTAAACTGTATTTTGAAAACCATGATTGTTGTGATTACCAAATAAGTGTAGATTGATTTGTTACATGAACATGCATGAGTTGTGTTTTTTTGAAATAAAATAAGAACGGGGTTTCAAATTATTCCAGGTTTGATATCCGGCTTTTGTTGAAGAGTGCGCAATACCACTAGATCGGCTGGTTTTTACCGAAGGGTGTGAAAGCACCATATCTGCACTGGTTCAACACTGTGGGCTGATGCTATGCCAGGTTACCGGGGGCACCGACTTTTGCCGAAGGGTGTGAGATATTACCAGACAGTTCGGCTGCGGCCGAAGGGTGTGATGACACCAGATTGTATTGCTTGTTTTGTGAAAATACTGGAATTGTTTTAACTGTATGTGTTTTATGTCATGATAACACTCATATGCCACACATCGATATAACCTAGATCTGCCTTATTGAGATGTGTCTCACCCCTATCGTACGCACATGTTTTCAGGTTCTTCGAGTAACCGAAACTAGCGTCCTTGTGTTAGGAGTGTAGTGGTCGGTCTACTGTAGTAAGTACTTGTGTAAGTACTCGGACTTTGTCGGGTTGCCGTTTTGAGGTTTTGGCTAGCACTCGGGTTTATGTTTTTTATTTTAGAGTTCAGAATATTTTGTGTATAGACTCTAGTATGGTACGATGTATGTATAGAAAGAACATTTTAAACTTCCTACTTGTCATATTTGTGAATGTGTATAGGGTGCTCGGGAACCCCACGGGGTCGGACCCTCATTCATTTGGTATTGTATCATTGGTAATTTGTATAATATAGGGATAGGTTAGGTTACTAATTCATACATGGGTCCCATTACCAGGTTTGAGGTGTGACATCTATGAATGGTTGGATTAAAAAGGGATTCTAATTCTAAGTTACATCTAGAATTCTTTTAAGAACCATTGGTGACTTCTAAACCTTAAGTTTCACATTTTCTATTTAATTTTGGTTTTAAGGTGCGATTTGAAATTTAACTTGTACAATTTTGTAATGACCTACTTATTTTACTATTTTTTTCATGATATAAAAACCCATATAATTAATCTAGTAGATCATAATCAACTTGAACTCGTGGGTACCATGGATACATCAGAAACACAATACGGAAGCCTAAGCAGTAGGAAACACAAAATCATATACATCTCAAAGTACCATTTAACACAATACCAGAGTTTACTACAACCATCATATAGATACACACATCTCAAAAGTATTCAAAATAGTCCTAGGGTCTCCACCCAAAAATCTGTCTGACCCTAACAAATACTTTCCCTTCAGAAAGGATAGTTCAGCTGTAACTATCTCTACGGAGCTTTATCCGTTCTCCTATCTGAGACTCCTAAAATGTTCATATAATTTGGGGTGAGACACCTCTAAGTAAGGGAAATAAACTAATACCAGTGTGTGGCAATATGAGTATTTTCGTGTTATAGATAAAAGCATACATAAGCATATTTAGTGAAACTATATGTATTATATCTGGGAAAAAAAAGTATAATCATAGCATGGCAGAACATACTGGATTTCCATAAGCATAATTCATCTCATATAATAATAATAATACAAAAACAACCCTAGTAGGTTAGCTGACTGGTGTCATGTCTTACCCCCACATGACTGGGTTGTGTGGCCTGAAGGCAAGACCTGACAATGGCTGGCTGACCACTGCCAAGTCAGAGTAAATGTCTGTAAGTACGATGGATCTGCCAAACCTGATCCGTACACTAGGGGCGCTAACACTTCAATAAAACACATCGACTATCCATTCTCACGCTGCCTCGTACGACAACGATAACACAATATCATGATGATCATGAACACATAGCTACGGTACCGTGCTCGTGCAAGTCTAAACCAAGCCAACCAGGTTCTGATAACATATAACATATTTCAAATTATGATACATTGCTATTCCATAATAATAATTGTCAATTCAATATCATCATATCACATTTCATATATAACGTGAAAATCATCGGCCCTTACGCCGACATTTCATATTTTATCAATCACGGCCCGTATACCATATCACATATCAAATAAGAGGCTTGGCTCATATGCCGGCATATCAAGTAAGAACATCCTTGGCCCATACGTTGTTATATCATATAAAAACTCTCGGCCCGTTTGCTGATTTATCATTGTAAAACTCTGTATCATTTAACATTTTCTCATAAAATAGTAATTCATAATAAATTCTACTCATGCCACACATAATGGGTGTTATGTATATTTAAAACATATCGTCATTTACAGAAATATTTCCCAAACATAATACACACACACACACACACACACACATATACATATATATATATATATATATATATATATATATATTCCTGAAATTAAATGTTATAGGATTATACATATGTTTTTGTAAGACAACTAACTTAGTTTATCCCCTTACCAAATTCCTGAAAAGCCCCTAAAATAATCAATCTTGCACCTGTAGGGCCCCGTTCAACACCCTGAAAATGATATCTCTCAGAACAAAATTTCAGTATTTTCTTGGCTACTACAATTCCTATAACTGCAGGAAAGTCAAATACTCAATAAAAACCCTTACCCTAAATTTAGGATGAAATCTAAACTAGCCCCACCATCGATCCACTCCAGTAGATTTGTAGAGAACTTTCCCAGGAGTGTCATGGTGGCTTCAAATCATCGATCCAGTGAAGAACGGACCCAGAAATTAAGAGAGAAGGGTAGGGAACCGAAGAGGAGAGAGAGAAGGGTTTTTGCATGAAAAATCAGCTGAAAAATCTCGTTTAGGGCTATTTATACACTGGCTTTCGTCAACAAGCCACGTCACCTTGTCGACAAGATCAAGAAGGACGCTCGTTGACGAACGTTTGCTTCTCGTCGACGAAATTCAGAGATGGAAAAATAGTCTCTCGGTATTTTCTCGTCGATGAGACACGTCCCCGTCGACGAGCCCCTCATATGTGCTCATCGATGAATCCCCTGTGTTCGTCGATGAGGCCCTATTTAATTTCCCAATTTTAATTCTTTTCTCTCACTCTCCCATTATTTAAATACCATAATTTCTCAGGTCACTACAAATTTGATCTGTGTTTTGAGAGTGTTTTTGCACGTAGATCCAATTCTTTCTACTTGATCTTTGACAGTTCAAGGCATTGTTGAATTGTTGGACCAAACATAGGTTGTTGCTTTGAGAGGTTTCTCTTCCTGAAAAAAAACAAAAAAAAAAAAAAAAAAAAAAAAAGGAAAATATTTTAAATTTTTTTTTCCACCCAGAAGGAACAAAGTTTAGTGAATTCCTTAGGTGGTTGACCTAAGGTGAGGACGTAGGCTGGGGTAAGCCGAACCTTGTAAAAGCTGTGACGTCACTCTCTTTCCCTTACTCTCTTTTAAATTTCAGCAAAGATATAACCTGCGTGGATGTTGTAATTCTTTCAATCATAAAATAACGCGTATTGGAAATTAAGTAAACCCAAAGCTTAATTTGTTCTTGGGCTTGCGGAAACCGAAAGAGAATACATTGGTTAATTAATTTTTTGCAAAAACCGTAAAGAAGTACGTTGATTGGTTAACAACCCAAAACCTATTAGCTGAAAGTTTATTTAAATTTTGATCTTGAAAAAGTGTTTGGATGCTATTTTAATATTCAATTCAAAGCCCAACTACAGGACTTGCATTTTCATATAACAAGGCTGTTGAATATTTGTGTTGTGGTTGTTTTGCTTGAATAGTAAATTTATTGATTGTGTTTGACGTGATTGTGGATTAAATAGAAGAAGTTGGCTTGTGTGGATTGCCTAATCAGTAAGAACAAAAGAAGTTTTTAAAGGATTATAAAAAGTCAAGAACTTTTAAAAAATGACTCTAAGGAATTTTTAAATAACCCAATTCACCCACCCTCTTAGGACTACAACTTAAGTTTCACACTTCAAGCTTAAAGATCTGGGAATTCTCAAATATTTCTTAGGAATTGAAGTGGCTCGTTTAGCCAAGGGAATATTTCTGTCCCGGAGGAAGTATGCCCTTGAGATACTGGAAGACGCTGGCTCCCTTGGAGCTAAGCCGAGCAACTTTCCCATGGAACAAAACCTTGCACTCAGTGAGAGTGAAGGTGAATTCATTACAGATCCTTGATCATATTGATGACTTGTTGGATGACTGATTTATTTGGCTGTCACAAGACCAGACTTAACCTATTCAGTACATGTACTAAGTTAGTTTACGGACAAGCCACGTATACCATGCTTGGATGCAGCACACAGAGTCTTGCGATACATTAAGAAATATCCAGGCCAGGGGCTTTTCTTGTTGGCTTCTAGTGAAATTAAACTCCATGCATACTGTGATGCAGATTGGGCACGCTGCAGGGACACTAGACGATCAGTCATCGGGTATTACATCTTGCTCAGAAAATCACTTATTTCCTGGAAGACCAAGAAGCAAACAATGGTCTCTCGCTCCTCAACTAAAGCAGAGTATAGATCTATGGCCTCTACATGTTGTGGGGTCACTTGGTTAAAATCTTTACTCTCAGATCTTGCAGTGACATATTCTCAACCAGTCAGACTATATTGTGATAACAAAGCTGCTACACACATAGCCTCAAATCCAGTGTTTCATGAACGAATCAAGCATATCAAGATAGAATGTCATGTAGTTCGAGAAAAACTCCAAAATTAGATCATTCAAACAATTCATATGCACAAAAGCCAGCTGCCCGCTGATTTATTTACCAAAGCTCTTGGAGTTGTGCAATTTAGCTACCTACGTGGCAAGTTGGGTGTTATAAATATCCACGCCAACTTGAGGAGGAGTGTTGAGGAAGACCACAAATCAAGGAGCAAACATGAGGCCCCGATTACGTGATATTTCCATTTGAGAAAAGTCAGCAAATCTCCTCATTTAGAAAGGAGCGTGAAAATTAATTTAAGATTAATTTTATATTTATTTCATTGTTTCCCAAATTACAAGTATAGATGGAGGTTGTAAATTGTCGTAAAAAATATATAAATTTGAACACAGTTTTTTTATATATATTCTTCTTCCTCATTAACAACCTCAACCCGCAACAGAATTGGTTCTTCATGTCGGCATTGCAGTTTATACGGAGGAACCGTAGGCACATGTGGGAGGATTTCTTACTGTAATTTCAACAAAAGTCCCCAGTTCGATCTTCTCTTTGCCTCTGGTGGAAATATGTTGCATGGCGTCATCAGCAAGCTGAAATACAAAACAAGGCAAGAGTGATGCTCATCAAAGTCTAACATTGCGTCAAAAAAAAAGGTAAAAACATTGAGTTCCAGTGAACAGAAGGTAATGAAAGGCTTTCATAGGAAATCAACCCTGGAAATGCAGCATAAATAAAAAGCGGCAGTCCTCATCAGGTTGATACGTACCGATAGATGCCCCCAGTGCGGCCGTTGAAGAGTAATGTTTGGGTACGAATAAGGGTCCACACTGAAAAGTCTCTATCATCACTCTTCGGTGCAGATTGGGAGGGGCCTGATTCGAGACTTTTCCTCTCTCAGAGTGCATGAACCCGTTCCGTCATCTACAATTTTAGTGCTGCTGTTTAATAAAACCAGAAAGTGATCGATGACATTCCCACTTGCCATTTGCGGATATTTAATTGTGCATTTACTCGTGGTGAGTAAACCATGTGAGGGAACACCATTTTTTTTAAATGTAATCCTTTGGATAAGTTGTTATCTGCGGCCGCAGATGTTCAGAGAAAATGAATCTGCAACGTGACTTTGATTATATACATAGTTTGTTAAGCATGAAGCTCCAGTTATTTTCATTAGTACCCATGATGTATGAAAGGAGCTGCTAAACATGAACCATCAATTATTTAATTTTCTCTAGTTATTCGTGATGAATGAAAGGAGGGTTTGGAATTTCATGTCGGGTGACAGTCAGGGAAAACAATGGCTCATGAGGTTCGGAATCACTCCATCTGTACGAGACACCTTATACGACACATCAGTTGAGAGCCACCACATCCATGCGAAGCGATTTGGAAGGATAAAATTTTAAGATACACATAAATAAACAGGCAATACTTTTGTGTGAATCGCAGAACAACTTTTGACGCCGACATGGTTACACTTGCATAATTTTTTCATAGAACTTCACAAAAGAGCTGAGTTTATCCACCGACCTAAGACACCTTCAAGGGTAAAATTGCCGATGCCCATGACTTTAAACAAGCTATATCTCTCGTGAGCCACGCGACAACTGTCAAAATTGATGATTGAGACACAGTAGGCATGATTTTTTATAAAATTTCACACTATGATGGATTCAAGCACATGTTTATCCATATAGCTTAACGGTATACACAACTAGCAAGGAGGGTCTGTCCAGGCTGGTTTTCTATCATTTTTATGACAACAAATTGCTGGTTTATTTTTTTTAATCATGCTTGAAAACTGCGATGTTGCATCTGAAGATTATTATATAATCACGAGTTGAGAACAAGGACCAAGAAGAGGCGTCTGACTGACTTCGCTTGGCCTTTTGTCTGAATTGGGACCCTTTTGCAATTTTATAATTGGAGGCATTTGGTATTTCACCCAGCAGCATAAGCATCCAGACTCTGTTTAATTTCTCACAGATCAGAATGGAAGTCACCTGCGAGGTTGGAGGGGAATCCATTGCTCTGTCAGGCTACGACAGAGCAAAAGAAGTGGAGGAGTTTGATCAAACAAAGGCTGGAGTGAAAGGACTTGTAGATGCTGGCGTTGTAAAAATTCCCAGATTCTTCATTCACCCAACAGAGAAAAAACAAGAGAAGTCATCATCTGCAGATGGTGGTTTCCACCTCCAGGTACCAGTGATAGATTTCCAAGGCATCGAAACCAGCCGGAGAAGGGAAGTTGTATCCCAAATTGGCATGGCAGCAGAAACATGGGGCTTCTTCCAGATTTTAAACCATGGAGTTCCACTTAACGTGACTGAAGAGATGCTGAAAGGCGTGAGGCAGTTCCACGAGCAGCCCATGGAGTTGAAGATGGAGCTGTATTCCCGGGATCCTGCACAACCCGTCAGGTATTACTGCAATGGCGATCTTCACGTGTCGGGAGCTGCAAACTGGAGGGACTCCATAGCTTGTGATTTCTATGATGACACGATGGACTGCAAAGCACTCCCTCTTGCTTGCAGGTACTGGTTCTTCAGCAGTGTTAGCATTCGCAAGTCCCCCAGAATGGGAGGTTTACCACTGATTCTTTATTTTCGGATTTCGTTTTGCAGAGAAGCAATAGTTCAGTACATGAACTGCATTTTCATGCTGAGAAATACACTCTCTGATCTACTGTCCGAAGCTTTGGGCCTTAGCAGCAACTTCCTAGCGCACATGGAATGCATGAAATCTGAATCACTGGTGTGCCACTATTACCCGGCTTGTCCTGAACCAGACTTGACTCTAGGCACAACAAAGCATTCGGATCCTTCTTTTCTAACCATACTCCTGCAAGATAAGATTGGAGGCCTCCAAGTTCTTCATCAAGATCAATGGGTGGATGTGCCACCCATACAGGGAGCTTTAGTAGTCAATATGGGTGACTTGGTGCAGGTAAAGTTGCTCACTTTTTTTCCTTCTTTTTTTCCCTAAGAAAATTAGATGTACTGGGAAATTTGGTTACATCCACTGAAGGGCCAAGCTCCAGTCAATAGTCTAATATTAAAAAACCCAAAAGCAAGAAACCATGGAAATGAGCTTGGGATGATATGCACCCATTTGACATGCAAAGTTTATCAGCAACTAGAGCTGGCTTTTAACTCACAAAGTATGCTTCCTTTTGTTAACATGTGACTGTGTAGCTCATCACCAATGATAAGTTCAGAAGTGTGGAGCACAGGGTGCTGGCAGGACGGATTGGACCGAGGGTTTCAGCAGCCTGTTTTTTCTATCCAAGTACAGCAAAAATATCCAAACCATATGGGCCAATAAAGGAATTCACATCAGACAGCGATCCTCCAATTTACAGGGAAACCAGTTTATGTGAATATCTGGCATATTACAGGTCAAAAGGACTAGACGGTAACTCTGCCCTTCCTTACTTCAGGCTGTAATGAGGGAATATTTTGAAATAGGAAGAAGCAATGTCGCAGTTCTACTTTCATTTTAGGCGATTGTAAAGCCGAAAAAATTTTATGACGTTTCTATTGCGCTCAATACAAGTTTTTAATAATGCTTGTTTTTATGTCGGTTTGGGGAATGGTGTACAAGTGGCTTAGTGTATGAGCATCAAGAGCAGAGTATATCCTCTTGCTTTCTTCAGGAAATAAATAAGTAGAAATAAAGAAATCAATAAACAAAAGCAGAATAGGCATTAAGAACTGCATAAAGCATTATTTCAAACCTCATACTTCCAAACAAATGATACCAAATATTGAACAGGAGAAAACTGTCAAAAAAAAAATCCTTCACACACTTGAAATCAGAAATCTTTACAAACAACGTTGGAACTTCCGCATGGCTGTATTGCCTTTGGATTTTGGAAGCAGAAGACCAAAAATTCCAATCTATGCATCACAAAATGCTCAAGAAAAATAATATAAGGCAGTCTCCAAGAGTTCACCACCAACCACAGCTGCTAGTTTATAGTCTTGGGTTGCAATATCTGGACAAGAGACCACAAAATATCCATCCTATGAATGCTTCTATTATTGTGCCCCTGCAATTATTTTCAGCTCAAGAGTTCAAATAGGAGAAATAAACACAAGTGTCAGCAGTTCAGTACTGAACTCCAGTGCAAAGGATGCCCTCTTGCGAGATCTAACTAATGCATTCAGGTTATATAGGCTCGGGTATCATTTGGCTAATATTTGATCAAATGATTTAAATTTAAATGATGCAACTGAATATAGTCTTGAGAGCCTGTATGTATGGATATGGGCATGTGATACATATGCTCTAATGAATCATCCTTTAGTAAATAATTAAGATTTTTTTTGCTATGTCAGCACCAATAAACTCTTGGACTTGAACAGGAACTATATGCAAACTTCAAAACAGAGGTTTCTAAAATTCATACTGTTGATAATGTGAAAATTTTTAAAAATTCTTGAACTAATTGCTGGTGTACATGAAAAATACACAAAAGGGATGCCATAGTGACAATGGGAGAAAAAAGAAAAACAAAAACCAAACTTTTTTATGAAACCAGTCATCTCATCTCGGCTAGAAGTGTACCTCAACCACAAAACATATCCATGTCTTCTTGCCTTGGGCTTCTGTTACACCTTTCAAGATTGTCAAACCCAAGCTTCTGATGGCTTCTGCTATCTCAAGAACATGGCTGCATTCCTCACATAACATCTGCATGTATTACACAGAAGAAAATTTAAAAACATGTCAAAAAGCAATTAGAAACGAAAAGCAAAGTTGTTGAAATTTCAACAAGCGCAATCATGGCTCACCTCAAGATGAGGCACACCTAAATGCCTCGAGGCAGAGTCTATCTTAGAAGGCAAACATATAATACAGTAAGGCTCATGCATTTGCATAGAAGATGAACAGTTTTTTGGTTGAGGCTTATGCATAACGAGTTTGTGAATTTTGAGTTAAATTTGGTTTTAATGGGCCAGCGAAATTAGTCATATGCATCTAAGAAAGGATTAAAGAATGCTCGAATATGAGTGGATCTCCAAAATTGCATCTTGGATCATTGACAAAATTTGAATTTTGAAAAGTCATGATTATCCCTTGATGTGTTTAACGTCAATGATTTTAAGTTTATATGCTTAGAATGACCAAAGAAAAGTTTACAAATAACATTTGATTTTTATTTTTCAAAATATTTGAAATTTTTCTAAGTTTTTATAATTTTTTCAATATATATGTAACTTATTTATCTATTTATCTATTAAAAAAATTCCCAAAAGGCTTATCCCTTAATGATTTGAGGTTTATGCCCCACCACACAAGGGTTAAAATGCCTCACATTACACCACCGCTTCTTAAAACATTGGTTTTAGAGAAAAATATGGGGACCATCATGCCCAGCGTTTTCCTTCAATTTTTTTCCCTACTTTTTCTTTATTCCATAATTTTATATAGAGGAAATTTCTCACTCTATTTATAAAGGGAAAAATTTTTGTCTCACATTGTAAAAAATGGCATACCCCGGTGTCCCCAAATAAATAAATTAAAAAAAATCAACTTTCCAAATATTTACTTTGTTTAAGATTGTTTGACAAAGTACCCATACCCATGTCATGCTGTGTCATTTTAGCATGAATACTCCAGGAAGATGCAAAGGGTTCGACTTCAAAATAAGCTATCAGGAAATTTCTACAATCACAAGAACATACCTCTACAAGCATTTGCCCGCTCACGTTGAGATTCTCTACTACTATTGGACAAACTTTTGGGTGGTTTCCCACCTCCACCACCCAGCTTGAGCCCTGTTCATAAGTGGAGGATCCTAGCATGCTTGCATCCTTGTTACGCAACTGCAGAATCAGCAGTATACTCTAATTTGTAAGGTCGATGAACATGTTATGTTCTTTCTCTTTGACAATGGAAAAATCAGAACTTCCAAGTTATATAACATCAACTTTGAACAAATTGTGCTCAAACATAGGCTTGAAAGGGAAAATATAATGAACTCTGACAAGCAGGCACAACATCAGCTAGGTAAAATCCGGATCATTTATTAGTTAGCAGGCAATGAAAGATTTTATTATGCAAGTATATGAGCCTAGGGATTGGATAGAGCATACTGCGATATAAACCAATCAAGTTTCTGTGGAAAAAAGAAAAAAAGAACTGTTTTTTATTTTTATTTTCTTTTCTTTGTAGAAGCTGCAGATATTCTCATTCCTGATTTCCATGCTCAGCTTTGTTCAAGCGTCACATAAAAAAAAATCCTCACAAATTGAAAGCCTTAAAATGTACCTTGGATTCAGCACATTCCTTCAACTTGGTCGCATGCTTGGTGATGCTTTGTAGAAAAAGCATGTGCTTGATTGTGCGTTCCAACAGTGAATCAATACTACACTGCAATTTCTCTTAAATTTTAGAAACACACAATACTTACATCTAAGAGAACTTAAATCCACCAAAATTATGCGAGTGTGCATTTGAAAGTTACCTTCGATCCATTGGGCACAAGCTCCCGCAGCTCTTTAATACGGTCCTGAATTAATTGTCTATCCCTTGGCCTGGGCCTACAATTTTCACCAGGTCTAGCTCTCTTCCTGGTCCTAACTGGTTCTGCAGATTTCTCCAACTGTTCGCTACATGAACTTGGACAAGTTGAAGAAAACCCTTTTTTGGACTTCATACCACTAACCTCTGAGGAGGTCAAGCATTGTTTTTCATCCTCTTCTATAGGAGAAGGCTTATCGATTGAATGGCCCACTGAACCAACAGCATGTGTAAGATGGCTAGAAGGCTCGGGCAATTTCTCAGTTGTCAACAGAGACTGCATTGATTGGCAAAAAGATTTCTCACTTTCAATATCACAAACACTCGGGCAAGCACTAGCTACCACTGCTTCCAGAAGATTATCTGAGCCACAGTCTGAAGTTAACTGGCTACTGCTGAGCTCTTCTGGAATCTCAGAGATTGTTTCTGGCTCAATCTTCCCCACTTCCCAGTTGCAAAACATACTATGTTTAAGGGAAGTTGATCCTAAGGCTTCGTGCAGCTCACAGCCTGCAGAGAACTTTAAAAATTTGCTCAATGAGTCCATTGGAATTAGTTCTGTCTGGAATTCTAACTTATTCTCTAACTCTTTTTGTAGTTGCCTGTCTGCTGTGTGCAGCACCACATTTTGATGTGTAGCTACACGATCACACTGAACTTCATCACAATTATCAGAGTAATGGGTGTCCAAAGGGAAGTCTGCAAATTTTAATCCTGGACTATCAACCAATTTATATGGTTTAATATTCTCCCTGAATACACTCCTTGGATATAGAGTGTAATTCTGTTCTGAAACAACACCTGCATCACTGCAGCCACTGGTCTCTCCTTCACACTTCTTGCTATTAAGCAGTTTGATCTGCTTTTGATGCTCCAACCTGAGATTTTCAGATCTTGGTTGAAGTAATTGGGCACTGTCATTATCCCTTGACCCAACTTGCTTATTGATCACATCAACTGCTTTTTCTTGATAGATATCAGGCTGTGGAACTATGTAAGAACCATTATCATGCTTCCCAATATATGGAAACATGGAAGACCAAGCAGTTGACCTTTCTTTGTTTATAGCGTTGTCTAGATTAAGTAGGCAATCATGAAAAACCTCTGGAGATGAACTTCTTGTAGATGTATCAGCCTGTACAAAATAAGAATATAAAGGTTTGCAAATTTTGACAAAGTTGCAACAAACACACAAACATACAGAGAGAGAGAGAGAGAGAGAGAGAGAGAGAGACCACAAAAAAGGAGCTGTTCAGACAGCATTGTATTGGATTGGAAATGTATCCCACTGAGGAATCTTGAAGTGCGAAAAACATCTTTCTGATGTGGTTCACCAGCTTCAAATCCTCAGTCACCTGTGCCTCTCAAATGAAGGAACAAAATGAAAAGTCAATCAAAAATTAGGCCATGACCCTTTATGCCAATTTATGTTGATTATGTCAAAACAAAATTTGACACACTGCAGAAGTTGACTATAGAAGTGCTCATTAAACTAATAAGAGCAGAAAGTATAACAGCAAACAACTGAGCACTTGGAAACATGAGTAAGGATGAAGGCTTAAAGTCTTCCCATAAATTGAAAAAGAAAAAAAAAAAATGAAGCATCCAGTAAAGGGTTTGAACATGCAATACATTGATGGGTAGTTTTCCATTAAACAAGTAACAAAACATTTTAGAATAAAGCCAATGGCAACTCCTGATTCACGTAAATTTGCCTGAAGCTAGTCGAACTTACCTCATTCTTTTCTATGCGCCCAATTGAAAGAAATAATGTGTGGGTAGTGCATTCAACATTAAGTTCATGAACAGGAGATACAAAATAAGTCAACAGGAAGAAAATATTGAAATCATGAGGTCTAATACAGACAATACATTCCCTCGATGGCTAAAAGAATCAAGGTAGAACAGAAAAAAATTATAGGAAATCTATCTTGGAATATCATGCAAAATTATAAAATTATTCAGAGCTTAAAAAGCAACAGTCATGCATAAATTGAAAGTGTACAAAAAAAAAAGGAAAAAATTGAACTTGCCTTATTTAAAGAACCAAGTTGTACAACTCCATGTGGAACAACAGCTACGACAACAATTGTCTAAGAACAAAAGAAAAAGCAATCTGTTAACAGGATGTTTCAGTGCAATTACAAGAGGTGTGGGAAGAATAAATTATATGAAAGAAATGTTATACAAAAAATATCACCATTTGTATGCATTACCTAGGCATCAAATCATCATACTTAAGTGCAGAATTTCATTAACAACTTTTGATCTGTGTTTTATTCTAGGAAAGTTCGAAAACAAAAGGAAGGGGTTTGGATATAAAAACGTAGATTCAACTTCTATAGAGGTCAATACTACATAATTAGAATGAAATTGTTAAAATGAAAACATCTAATTTATAGCAACAATCTTTAATCTGTATTGTCTTCTAGGAAATTTCCAAAAAAGGAGGGGGTTGGATGGAAATATGAAAAAAAAAAAAAAGAAGTCAAAACTTAGATTTCTATATAGGCCAATATTACATAATTACAGTGCAAAAATTAAAACAGAAACACCACAGTTCAAAGCAACAACAAATCATAGGCAATGATAAAATGATGAAATCTTATATTTATTTATTTATTTATTTTGGTTTATTTTTCCTACTAAGAAAACAACAAATCATAGACATAACAATGATAAAATGACAATGGTAACCCAAAATGTTAGCCAATGATTGCAAAGCTGAACAGCCTTACTGAAAACCAAAATAAATAAATAACAAGAAAAAAGGGAAAAGAAAAAACGCAAGGGAGGAAAAATAAGAAATGCAAATAAATGGACAAAATAGTTTTTTTAAAAAAAAAAAAAGGCATCTATATGGTATGTTATCTTTCAAAGAACAATCATCATAAGGGTTATATTAAAGAAGTGCTCTGTTAGGTGGCCTGCTACAGTGGAACTGATGTTTGCAAGGCATGCATTGTTTCATTAAACAATGGTTGCAGTATCTACTGAGGATCCAAAATGTGGATAAACAAAGGGCAGTTATAAACAACACAATAAAGTTAGTTAAAAAGGTCTCATGATTTATAGACATGGAGGGTGAATGACTCTTCGCAATAAAAACAGCAAGGACAATGCAATGCAGATGATGATCAGTGACATATAAAACAGGTTCTCTGATGAATGGTCAAGGGGTTAGGACACTCAAGAGTTGAGTATTTTTATCAGTATAGCCTATGTAAAGGTTAGCCCTGCATGTGCAAAATAAATGCACAAATTAGTCTTGAGGTTAGAAAATTTCTGAACTTACATATGGGCCATGTATAAAGGCTGCAACTCACAAAGGCTTAAACTGCTAACTTCATTAATTGCTATGGATTGTGCAACTCACCAACCACACTGACCAATTTAAACAAAAATTACTGAAAATCACACCATTTGAAAACAACCATCAAATCAAGGGTCGTCCTTTTGACAGTTGACACTGGGTGAAAAATAATAATAGTAGGCAATCCAAGAAGGTCACCAATTACATTGCCAAATCTCTGACAATGCAACTAAGCCCATTAAAAACAGCACACATTGGGCAAGCACATTGCAGAAACAAAACCTTTCACTTTTGTGGTAAGTGAGAGAATCTCCCAGATAATGCTTCGCACCTGTATGTGTCTATTTAACATGTGTTTTTTCCTTTTCAAAAGATGCAATTTAGACCCCTGAACCCATCTACATTTTTTGATGCCATACCTGCATTACTGTGCTACAATGGCCTTATCTATATGACAAGCTTTAAAGTACATAATAAATCATTAAACAGAGAGTAGAGTATGCATACCCTAATCCCAGCAGAAAACTGAGTTTGCCACCCATCGCTGGGCTGGAAATCATCCAAATAACTGAATAAGAGTGAATGGAAAAACAAAATATTAAATGATTTTCTGGTATCACCACATAATAAGAAATGTCTCACCTCAAAAGATGGGCACCAGTTGGCTGCATGCTTAGCTGCAAAAATCCACTGATGTTGCCCAGTAACTGCCACCTGTCCAACAATCCTGTTCAACAAAGAATTAATGCAAAATTGACAACCAAAACTGTCACTTCTATCATTTATTTATTTAATTTCTATAAATTATCATAACTATGATTCCCAAAGGTAATAGTAAAAGAAGTGTTAAGGCTTGATATACATTGTTGGCCTGCAACCTAACAGCTTAAACTTTTAGGTAACGTGGTAATTTAATATGGCATCAGAGTCATGTTGCCAGGAAGTCCTGGGCTCTAGTCCTGTTTCCCTGGTCTTTTGTTTGGTTGCTAAAAATTATCTTATTCCCTATAATCAGCGTTATTTATTGATTGCTTCTCTCCATGCAAAATGGAGCTTTACTCACAGGGAGGGGGGTGGTGTGTGGTGGAGGGGTGGGCTGCAAAGGAGGTTGGACCAGGAAAAACAATAAAACCTTCTCCACACAATACATACTCTAGGCAAATACTGCACCGAGGTGTGAATGCATAATCAGGAAGCACATATAAATTACAAGGTAGAGTGAAATACCCTTCTCCTAGAGAATAAACAAGATAAGACATCTTTGCCACCTCTAACCCAAGAGGATCATTTAAATAATTTCCATCGCTTAACTTGTCCATTGTTTCACTGAAGTGTTTAATCTCCAGAGAATCATGTTGCTCATGGTTATCATAGTAAGCATCCTCCCAAGTCAACATCCTGCACCAAGTTCCATTCCACCAGAATTGTGCATAAAGAAATGCAAAGGCATAAATAACAATAAAATTAACTGGCTAATAACAACTATGTATCAAAGTAACTTTACATCCCCTTTTCAAAAAAAAAGGGAAACTATCATTTATAATTTATTTCAATAGGTTCAATACACAAATATGTAACACCACCAATATGCACAGTTCAATATATATGACAATTTTCATATTATAGTTATTTTACAAAAGAACTGATATTGAACTAAAAGATATAACTGAATAATCAATGGTACATGCAAATGAAACTATAAAAAAGCTAAAAATTGATGAGCTTCTTAAAGAATTCACAGAATATTTTTGCGCGACTTGGAATAAGGATGGAAACAAGCAGAAACCCCAACAAATTTATATTATGTTTTGAAGCTAGAGGAGCAGATAACTCAACATGTTCATATTATGGTTTGAACCAGAACTCAGCAACTGCAAGACCCCAAAAAATATCATCAACTTCACCTTTTACCAGGCCTTAGATTGTGTTTGGGAGCATAAATTTCAAGCCTCAGATTTGGATTTGTGTGGATCTAGATCAAACTCAGTACAATTTTGTATTGTACTTTATCCAAAGGCACATAAATCCAAATCCATGGTCCAAATTCCGAGCTCCCAAACATGAGGGTAGGTTTAGAACATTTTAAATGGCAATTAATCCCTGAAGAGCAAGGGTAATAAAACTAACATGCAAATTACAGCACCATAAAAGCTGATAACCAATTATCACATCTTCTATACTCTTAACCTTCCTTTATGCAAACTATGGTAGATTGAATACCTTTTTGACCTTTTTAGGCCGAGTTTTGAAACATGCCTCCCTATGATTGACCTCATTCCTAAAATTCGGTAGTAAATTACACATTGATAATTTCAAAATTTGCCAGATGCAAGGTGATAACATTTTCCTATCAACTGACAACTACTTTATCCATTATAATCACAGGTGCAAGCATATAAAATTATTTTCACAACCAATTTAATTATATAAAGTGCAGTTACTTCAATAAATTGAGTTCTTTGCTTTTATACAAATTAAACAACATATAACTACCATAACACATAAAACTTCAAAACTAAAAAGACACATAAAGTTCAAATCCCCTTTTTATGGCTCCTTAATTTTTTCATCATCACAAAAGGATACATTAAAATTTGTACAAAAAGGCTAGATATTAGAGAAGGAAATTAATACACTTACATCCGAGCGCGATGTTGGAGTTTCCAAAAGACAGCATACTTCCACTCTGTATTGAAACAGAGGCTTCTGAGTGTTTGGTGCAGGTGAGTACCCATCATCTACTCTGCTTTAGTTGTTTCTCTACCACTCCCTAATGACACCACACCCCCACCAGCCGGTTAAGTTAAACCTCAAGAAACCCTAATTCTCTGCACCTTGCGTGCCCTAGCTGCCCCTGTAGGAGCCTCTTCCTGCCTGCTTCCTCCGCAACCCAGCTCGTGGTTTTATCGGTGGCCCTACTGTAGGCAGCAGCAGACGATCTGCCCCCATCCCCCTCCTACTGCCTCACCACCCAAAACCCTAACCTCTGATTTTTCACACAATCTTCACTGGACTAAGCAATCAAAACCAGTATTGAAGGCTTCAACACACCTCGCTCCATTTCGCCATATAGCCATGAACCTCCCAATGCCAAAAACCCTTCAAATGAAATACTAAACTCCAAATCAAAAGATTAAACTTGCAACGGCCACTGATAGTCCAAAATCTGGCGTATATCGGGCGGCATGGAAATCTCACACCATGTGGAGTGGTACAACAAAAGTCACCGATACTGTTAGAGAATTTCAAAGTACAATCAAACGCGAACTGGTTTGGTAGCAGATGATGGGGTTTTAAGGGTCTAGAGAGAAAAAGTAACGATCTTTTCCTCTCTGTGAGTGAGCTAACAGCGTGCCTTTTGGAAAGAGTACCTTCTTTGCTTCAACTTATAGCTTTTGAAATCACAGAGAAATTCAATACACTCAGCTGCATTTTCTGCCATGAGAGAGAAAGAGAGACAGAGAGAGATTTTTAAATACTGCTTTTCAGAGAGAGATTCAAAGAGGGAAAATAGGACAATGTTTCAGAGAGCGAAATTTAAGGTTTGATACTATGGGATATATATCACTGTCTCTGCTTCTCTCTGTTCTTAGCGGAATCTGCAGTGGTGCTTTAAAGATTGCGCAGGGTGCCCCAGTCTGCACCCCTCGATCTCCCTCTTCCCACATAGATGGTCATCAGTCTCCACTATACGCATTATGCGCACTTTAGAACCCCACCTTGCCCTTCCTAAAATGACCAAAACCAAAAGCATAAACAGTTCAGAACAGGAAATGAAAGAACAAGCACACACACAGGTTGGGTTGGTTTGGGTCGTGTTTGGTTGGGAGGAAGACTACTGTTGAAAGGTGGGGAGTTTTGGGTTTCTTTATAAAATCCAATGGCTAATGAGTGCACTTTTCTGGGTAGTCATTTGATGGCCAACAGCATCATGTCCAAGTCTGGAAATTGCTTCTTATCTTCCGATCACCACTCTTACGAGACTCCCAACTTGTTTTAATCCATCAACTTACCCCTCCTTTTCAACCATGATTCTACTGCTAAAAGTTGTCTCTTCTGGTTTCCGAGTGTAATTTTTTGCAGCACTGACAGCCAACCGATCACGATCAAGTGGCGTTCGAGAGTGATGATTGGTCCACGATGACGTCCTCTTCCATTTCCATGCTGTTCTTTCATCTCTATCCCGATTTCCCCATCCAAAATTTTCTCTGGGAAACTGTAGTTTCTTGCACATTTCGTAGCATGTATACTGTTTAGTATGTGATTCTTTTTGCACCACACCAACTCAACATTATCCTCCCAATCCCATTATTCTCTTTAAACAGTGCAATCTTGAGTGATTATTGTCATTGATTCCTAATCATTTTCTTGCCTTTATTTTTTTTTTTCCTTTGCAGTAAGATTAATAGTCATGAAGAGCAAGAATACAAAATAAGCCAAGGCAAAATGATATCATGGTCAATCATCGGAAATAATCGCCCATCGATGCTGCTTTGGCCAAAAAGATTCAATTTGTCGGCAGTAATACAAGAAAGTTAACCTAACTCTTGGTTATTTTTGCAGGCAATAATCATGATTCATTCATTTTATTGTTTTAAATATTCTCATCACATTGAGCATGGATTTTTTTTTTTTCTCTAAGGTATTCTAGGACTCCATTTGTTGCTGATCATCATAATGGCCCATCAACATCTCGGTTTGAATTTGAGATCAGAAGAAAGACTAGCCGTTTATTGGATCATGCCACCATCATCAACCAGAATTTGAAGATAGAAAACCATTAATTTTTAATTTAAAAGTTGAATGGTTGAAACCCATTTTAATTGAATCCCATTTGATATATATCTTGAAGTATATTGCCAGGTATAGATGCAGAATTAATTTTATTGAAGCTAGGATGGAAGTCAACTTGCTTTCTGCATGAAGAAGGTAGCTAGCAAGCAGCCTAGCAGAGTTTGTGATTCAAATGATGCGTCTTTTTCACGAATATATATAAAAAAGAGCAGTACTAAATGAGTGAATGTAATGAGTAGGGTCATGAACACAAAGAGACAAAGGACAGTGATATCCTTTCCTTTCCTTTCCTCTTCCTTTCCTCCGTCCTCTTAAAAATGCAGCACATTCAACTTCCTACTGAGTAACTCCATTATGTGGTCTCTCATTCCCATATGAGGTAAGTGTTATGTAAGGCTGCAAATTTTAAGAAAGAAGGCCATAGTGCGACCATTAGCATTATTTCTCTCTCTCTCTAAATATATATATATATATACATATATATTCCAACACAGTCCTTACCATTTCCACCATCTCTCTCTCTCTATATATATATATATAAAAATATATGTGTGTAGATGGGAACCAACCACTATCATCCAAAGTAGATTCTGTAGCTTAGCTTTTTGCTAACATGCAATCTTGGAAGGCGACTCTCAAGTCTCCATAGTCATGAGTAAGATTTTGATATCTATCCCTCTGTCAATATATATGGGCGTGGGAATGGGAGATTCATATATCATATACATTCTCATCAGAAACGTGAGAGGAGAAAAGACCCATTTAATATCCATTGTACCTTGTCTTTGACGTATTTGTGACATTAATGGTGGTTTTGGACTACTTGAATATTTGATGTTTAAAAACATCACAACAAAAAAAGAAGATATGAATAAAGATCCAATTCATTCTTTCTTATCAAAAAAATTGAGCAAAAATTTTATAATTTATAATAAATCAATGAATAGAATTTAACTTTTCGTTTTGTGAGAACCGAGAAGCAGATTTTATTGACCAAGGGCAGGTACAGATCTTCAAAATGTATAAAAACAAAAAGATAAACAATGCAAAGGATTAAAAAAAAAAAAAAGCAAGCTTGCTATCTTGATAATGAATTAGAATTTTTACCTGGGGAGGCCTTACACTAAAAAATCAAATATAATATAAAATTGTATTAAAATTTGTCTAAATTTATCTAATTTTAAGTTGAAGGTCTGAAATTCATATCTCAAATGCAGCTTTTGAAGTTGAGGTTAGGGTAACTTTTTTTTTTTTTTTAGACTACGTACTGGGTATCCACGTGTCCGTTTTACGGTCCACGTGACTAATCCTACGTCCCTTGAAGTTAACCCCACAACTCCAAAGGGAAGGTAACTTGTTCATATTGCAGCTTGCTTTTGGATTGCTTATTGTGTTGTGTTGGAGCCAAAAGACGCATGAGCTGAGCTGGAGACGCATGATCTTCAAGCTGGAGACGCGTTTGCAAGCTGTTATCCGCGGCCATTTAATTTTGATGAATGTAATCCCTCAAATTTGATTTATTGTAATTTATTATGATTGATTACCAGCTACCTATAAATAGAGGAGTTGTGGAGAGATGAAATGCACAGAGAAGAAAAGAGAGGAAGAAGAGAGTGCGAGGAAGAGAGAAGAGAGGCCTGAGAGAATTGTATTTTCTTTCCCATAGATTTAAGTAAATTGTGGTGTGCTCCGTGGACGTAGGTCAATCTTGACTGAATCACGTAAATTTCTGGTGTCTCAATTTTTCTGGTTGCTCACAAGGTCCTAACAAGTGGTATCAGAGCCTAGTTGGAGCAAAAAGGCCATATTGGAGATTTTCACTAGAATTAGAGCTATATCCAGTGGGTCAAAATTAAATTTTGACGCCACCATCACGTTCACCTCAATGAGACAAAGCCAACAATGCAAGTCGGAGCTCAAAAGCAGTTTGGACGGAAGCACACGCGCCAACACACGCTTTGCCGGAGCGGTCCGTGTTCTCACGCGCCGTCATACACCGGTGACCTGCCGGCCACACGCCCTGCACGCACATCACGCGTCTTCCTCGCCTGGCCGCCTCAACCCGACCTGGCTACCCACTCCAGACCCGAACACACCCGACTCCCGCTCTAGACCCAGATCGCACCCGACCCGGATCCGTATCTAGTACGACCCGACCAGTCCACATCAGTGGCATCCTATCAGTGCCGCGTTAGCGCTGAGTCAGTGGCCACATCATCTACCACGTCAATAGGTGGGCCCCACAGTGCCATGTCAGCAATCGTTGACCAGATTTGACCAGGTTTGACCAGATCTTTAACCGGGTTTTTCAGAGTCATTTTGGGTCCGTTTTTCGAACAACTTGAACCATTTCTAAGGTTTTCGACCGTTCCGGATCTGACCGTGTTGTCCATTTGAGCTAATTCAATCTCTAAATTAGCAAATAGAGATTTCGAATGAAAAAAGCTCAAAGATCAAGATGTTCAACGGCAACAATTTCGGTTTCTAAAAAATGCAGATTGAAGATTACTTGTTTGGGAAGGAGTTGCACTTACCATTGAAGGGTAAGCCAGCATCTATGAATGAGGACGAGTGGGAGTTGCTTGACTAGAAAGCTCTCGGAGCTATCAGAATGACGTTGTCAAAGTCTGTGGCATTTAATATCAAATATATATCATCCACCAAGTCTCTGATGGATGCACTTTCTAATATGTACGAGCATCCGTCAGCCACTAACAAGGTACATCTTATGAAAGATTATTTACTATGACCATATCTTCAGGTGAAAGTTTTAGCAGGCATTTGAATAATTTCAATGAGTTGTCGGATCAACTCGCCTCTGTCAGGATTACATTTGATAGTGAGATTTGTGCCCTACTGATTCTCAATCAGTTACCTGAAAGTTGGAATGGTGTTGTTACTGCAATCAGTAGCTCCACAGGAAAATCAAAACTTTATACGATGAGGTCATCAACATGATTTTGACGGAAGAAATCAGAATGCAGTCAAACCATGGTTCCACTTCGAGTTCAGCCTTGAACATGGAAACTCAAGACAGAGGAAACAAATATAGACAATCAAACAACCGTGGCAGATCTAGGCCCAGGCGGTCTAAATCTAGAAATCCCTGAGGTTCTCAAGACACAGGTTCCCAGGGCACAAAAATTATTGAGTGCTAAAACTATGGAAAAATTGGTCATTACTAGAACTAGTGCAAAAGTCTGAAGAAAGAATATGAGACAAAGTCACAGACAGAAGCAAATGTTACTTTAGAAAATGATGATATGTTGATTTGCTCTTTGGAGAGAAAAAAGGAGTCTTAGGTGTTAGACTCTGGAGCTTCATTCCACGCCACTTGCCGTAGAGATTTCCTAAACGAATATACATCAGGTAATTTTGGTAAAGTATATCTTGCCAATGATCAACCTTGCGACATTACCGGCAAGGTGACAGTGAAGATAAAAATGAATGGGTCAGTATGGAAGCTAAGAGATGTCAGATATATTCCAGACCTGAGGAAGAATTTGATCTGAGTTGGTCAACTGGCAGATGAAGGATATAACACAACTTTCATTGGTGATGAATGGAAGATTTCGAAGGGTGCACTGACGATTGCACAAGGTAAGAAAAGTGGTACTCTTTATGTAACTCCTAATGCATGCATGTCCATTACAATTGCTACAGGAAATGATGATAGCAACATATGGCATCAACGACTCGGACACTTGAGTGAGAAGGGACTCAGGGTGATGCACTCAAAGGGTAAGTTGAGTGATTTACAGTCGGTGAAGATTGACACATGTGAGGATTGCATATTTGGGAAACAGAAGAGGGTCAGTTTCCAAACGAACGTCAGTACCCCAAAGAAGGAGAGACTTGAGCTAGTCCATTTAGATGTATGGGGACCAACAACCATTCCATCCACATGTGGGAAGCGTTACTTCATAACATTCATTGACGATCATGCACAGAAGGTATGGGTTTACTTCCTGAAATATAAATCTAATGCTTTTGATGCTTTTAAAATTTGGAAAGCAATGGTAGAAAATAAAACTGGTTTGAAAATCAAGAAGCTGAGAACAGATAACGGTAGTGACTATGTTGACACCAAGTTCAAGAAATTCTGCCATGAGCATGGTATCAGAATGGAAAGAACTGTCTTAGGTATGCCTCAACACAACGGCGTAGCTGAGCGAATGAACAAAACGTTGATAGAAAAAGCCAAAAGCATGCGTATGCAGTCAGACTTGCCAAAAATGTTTTGGGCAGAAGCAGTCAACACATCAGCTTATTTGATTAACAGGAGTCCATTAGTACCATTGGACTATAATCTACTAGAAGAAGTATGGAGCAATAAAAAGGTTAAGACTTTCACATTTGAGATTTTTTGGTTGTGTTGCATATGTACATATCAATGATCATGTCAAGAATAAGCTGGATCCGAAATCCCGAAAATGTACCTTCATCGGTTATGGTGGAGATGAATATGGATATCGTATTTGGGATGATGAAAACAAAAAGGTGATCAGAAGCAGAGATGTGATTTTTGATGAAAAGGTGATGTACAAAGATAGACACATAATAGAATCTATAGAGTCTGAAACAACCTTTATAGATGTGGATGATGTTCTAGAAGGTGTAAGGATACGTTAGTGGAACACTGAGAATCCTCAATAGAATACCGAGAATCCTCAGGCCGAGGAACTTAGGGAGCAGATTGTTGCACCACCACCTTCTACTCCAGCCCCAGAGCTCAGGAGATTTTCTCGGCAGCACGAACCAAATAGGAGGTATGTGAATCATTTACTTTTTACAGATGGAGGAGAAACTGAATGCTATGTTGAAGCATGTCAGGCAGGAGATTCGAGCAAGTGGGAGCTTGCAATGAAAGACGAGATGAAATCTCTCAACTCCAACAAAACATGGGAACTAGCTAAGTTGCCCAATGGTAAGAAGGTTCTTCACAATAAATGGATGTATAGGATTAAAGAATAGCATAATGGATACAAAAGGTATAAAGCTCGGCTAGTAGTCAAAGGTTTCGAACAGAAGGAAGGAATTGACTACACTGATATTTTTGCACCAATTGTGAGGCTAACAACCATCAAATCTGTCTTGAGTATTGTTGCCTTAGAGGGTTTACATCTTGAGCAGTTGGGCGTGAAGACAGCATTTCTTCACGGTGATCTTGATTAGGAAATTTATATGCAACAGTCATAAGGTTTTTTAGTTAAAGGTAAAGAGAATTATGTATGCAAATTGAAAAAGAGTTTGTAAGGTCTCAAACAAGCTCCTAGGCAGTAGTACAAGAAATTCGACATCTGTAAACAATTTTCAGAAGTGCAATGCCAACCACTGTTGCTACGTCAAGAGGTATCATACTAGCTGTATTATCATATTGTTATACGTTGATGATATCCTAGTCGTAGGATCAAATATAGAAGAGATCAGAAAATTGAAGTAGCAATTGTCAGAGGAATTTGATATGAAAGACTTGGGTCCTGTAAAGCAGATTTTTGGGATGTGGATCTCTAGAGATAAGCAACAAGGAACGTTGCGCTTATCTTAGTTAGAGCACATTAGCTGTGCTTTACAGAGGTTTAGCATGAGCAGCGCCAAAATTGTAAATACACCATTGGTAGGTCACTTCCGTCTCTCTAAGGATCAGTCTCCCCAAACATATGAAGAAAAATATTTTATGGCTAAGGTACCATACGCCTCAACCGTTGGAAGTCTAATGTAGGCTAAGGTTAGTACCAGACCAGATATTGGCCAAGCAGTGGGAGCTGTCAGTAGGTATATGTCAAATCCAGGGAAGACACGCTGGGAAGCAGTGAAGTGGATTTTGAGATATCTACGTGGCACTATTGATAAGTGCCTATGTTTTAGCAAAAGCGATTTGAAAATCCAAGGATTTATAAATGTTGATTTTGTAGGTGAAATTGATCATTGCAGAAGCACCACCGGATATATATTCACTATTGGTACAACAACTATTAGTTGGATGTCAAAGATACAGAAGATTGTTGTTCTACCTACTACAGAAGCTGAGTATGTAGCAGTGACAGAAGCCCGTAAAAAGATGATTTGGCTTCAGGGTTTGTTAACGGAGCTTGGATTAAAGCAGGAGAGGAATGTTTTGTACAGTGACAATTAGAGTGTGATACATTTGGCAAAGAACTCTGTATTTCATTCCAGAACTAAACATATTGGATTGCATTATCACTTCATCATATCTCTGAAAGAGGACGGTGTGTTAACACTTGAAAAAATTCAAAATAGCATAAATCAGGCAGATATGTTAGCTAAGGTGGCGACTACAGAGAAGCTGAAGTTGTGTTCAACTTCAATTGGTCTTCATGCCTAAAGACATATTTTGAGGACATCATTTATTCATATACTGATACTAGTTAAGGAGGTGTCTCCGTATCCAAGTGGGAGATTGTAGTGCTGGAGCCAGGAGACACACGAGCTAAGCTGGAGACGCGTGATCTTCAAGCTGGAGACGCATTTGCAATCTGTTATTTGCCATTTAATTTTGATGAATGTAATTCCTCAAATTTGATTTATTGTAATTTATTATGATTGATTACCAGCTACCTATAAATAGAGGAGTTGTAGAGAAATGAAATGCACAAAGAAAAACAGAGAAGAAAAGAGAGGAAGAAGAGAGTGCGAGGAAGAGAGAAGAGAGGCCTATGAGAATTGTATTTTCTTTCCCGACGATTTAAGTGAATTTTGGTGTGCTCCGTGGACGTAGGTCGATCTTGACCGAACCACGTAAATTTCTGGTGTCTCAATTTTTTTGGTTGCTCACAGGGTCCTAACATATTGTGTGGTAGTGGGTGGTGCTCCAAGCTATTTTCAGAGGATTTCTAGTTGTGAGGAGCCTTAGTCGCTATATGGATTGAGCCTAGTTAGAAACTTAGACAGGCTCTTGGGGTTGGGGTTGTTGTATGCTGCTTGGACACCTTCTATAATTTGGGAGGTGAAAGTACATTGAAGAAATGAGTGAGTACCCCTGGTTTTACTGTTTTAGTCTCAATGGGTGCAGGGTTTGCACTTTGAATATGGCTTTTTTTCTCCCAAGCAGCTGCCTGCTTCACCTTTTTGAGCCTATCTCTTTGTGCAAGCCAGGTTGTAAAGGAATGGTTGGGATTCTTTTCTTGGGCAAAACCAATACAAATTTTATCAAAGTAATGAACAAAATTTTAATATTTCACGTTATTGATAATTAAATTTAAAAAATTTTTAATCATATTAAAATATACTTAGTTGTAAATGAAATAAAAAGGAATACAAAAAAGTTTGGAGTTATAGAAATTCAACAGTTTAGTTCTTCAGGAACTAGATGTTGTTAATCATCTTATATATCTCATTTTGTTGTAAAGTATGTCCTTATATAAGCAAATACATTGGCATTCCAAAGGTTAACCACATAATGAATCATTATGTGGGCATACCAAATGTTGTAACTTATTATCTAGGGAGTCATCCACATAAATATACATGTTTTACAACACTTCCCCTTGGATGACTATATACTATGAATATGCCTCGTTAAAACCTTTGCTAAGGAAAACCCTGTGCGAAAAAACTTTAACAAAAGAAAAAGAATACAATATTTATACTTTCCCTAAAGAATACAATTAATTAAGAAATGTCCTTAAGTTGTCGCATTCCAATGCTATGTACATGCTTCTTGAAAATTGAAGTTGGCAATGCTTTTGTGATGCCCCGATTTTCCATACCATTTTTTTTCCACATATTAACATACATAACATATCGGCCACGTCATTTAAACACGATCTGGCTTGGGGTGGGTACCGGATAAAACGGTCATACCAGTATTCCTATCAGCGAAAGTCACAAAATTTATATATACATCACAGTAGATGCACATACCAGAGTGTCAACTAACCAAAAGTTTATACATCAACATACATTCCAAAATAACAAAACTCTTGGGGAATCATCCATCCCTCATTTACAAACTCACCCTATATGTCTGGGTACCAGCTCCACCCTATCTGGGAGCTCTATCACCCGCTCGATCTCGGTTTCCTGAAATATTTAAATGATTGGGTGAGACACATCTCAATAAGACGGAATAAATTATTTACAGTGTGTGGCAATATGAGATTCATTGTTTCATATCCTATAACATATCAGTGATGGTATATTCTGAGAAAATATAACATTTCCATAATCATAATCATATGGATATACAACACAAGCTTTCATAAGCTTTTACTTCCATTTCCAAAATCATTCATTCATAATCCAAGTTTACCTGCGAAGTTCCTGAGAATAGGGAAACTTACCCACCCATACAAGCAGCTTCCCTCTGCCCTGAAATTGTTTGCAGTCTAGCCCAATTAACCTGGTTCAGCTAAAACTGATACTTATCAGAGCACTCACCTTACTCAGTAAGCCCTCAGACAGTGTGTCTTACTTCGCTTTAATTATTTATTTACTCACGCAATCTCATTTCTCATTTTCATTTCATTTCATTTCCATTTCCATTTCCATTTCTTTTCCATTTTCCATTTCCATTTCTATATCTAGCACATGAGTATCCTCGGTAACCCATACTGCCATGTTTGTAACTCATGGCTGCCCTGAGGATTTTTCTCCACGCGATGCTTCCCCCTATGGTTAGGGTTGTGCGGCCCAAAGGTTGGATCTAACCGCGGTTGGCCAACCAGGTTAGATCAAATAATATCATATACCTGTCTATAGTAACGAATGGCCTTCCAAATACCCTGGTTTGGAATCCATGAGGCAATATACAACCCTTCTCTGGCCTATTCGTACTACCTCACCACTTGCTCCGTGAGCTCGTGTGGTTGCACTTTTCATCCGCTAGCATCAGTACCGTGCTCGATATCATAACCCATCCCTGGGGTATACATATCCATTCCATCAGGGTTTTCTTTTCCACTATTTTACTTTTCCCACATCACCATTTCCAAATTCAATATTCATTGCAGTTGTTAGTTGCAATGTTCACATTCCCAATATTCACAATCACCATTCACAATTTAGTATTTACCAATCAATATTCTCATTTCAATATTCCTAGTATATTCACATTTGTCTATACATCCTTTTATCACATTTCCTTATTATCCAAAAATCACAATTAACATTTCATCATTTTCATATAATCATATACCACACAAATTTCATTTATTAATCATATCATAATAATTTCAGGGAAAAATACAATAATTCATTTCACATATAATTTATCTAGTATTTCACAAAAATACCAGCTATAATTTATTCTCCTTACTTGGCTTACTAAGATGCTCGCAATTTAATCTAAACTTACACCCACGGTGTTCCCAGCTCAACACCCTGAAATTTACATTTTTCCAAATCAAACTTCAGTAGTATTCCATCTACTATACTTTCCTCAGTCCAAAAATATCAAATGCATTATAAAACTTAAAATAACCAACTTACCCAAATTTTGGGATGGTGCCCATGTTGGCCCCAATGAACTACTCTAGCAGACTTGAAGAGAATCTTCCCAGGAGTAGCGTGGCGGCTTCTGATCATCGAACCTGCAAAGAATGAAGCCGAAAATCTAGAGAGAAGGTGAGGGGGTCGAAATTCTAGAGAGAGAGAGAGAGAGAGAGAGAGAGAGAGAGAGAGAGAGAAAGAGAGAGAGAGAGAGGAGAGAGAGAGAGAGGGGGAATTTACATGAATTTCTCGCTGAAAAACTCGAGCTCAGCTTATTTATAAGGTGTGGATTCTATTGGAATTGGTGTGATCCCAATAAGGGGGGATGAATTATACGTGTATGTAAAGCGAGTTTAACAATAAAAGCAAACATACACGTATGTAGTATCTTATTTAAATCAAATGTGTGCGTGAGAATAATTTTGACATTAAATAAACATTCATACACATGCTAAAATTAAAATGCAGGAATTTAAATAAGGTAGAGAGAGCGACACCAGATTTGTCATCGAGGTTCAGCCAAACCAGCCTACATCCCCGCCTTGGGCATACCCCCCAAGGATTCTACTATAGCTACTCACTTAACTGGGCGGAGCAAAAGCCTTTTACATCCTCTCCTTACGGGGCGAGGAAAACTCCAGTTTAATTACTAGGCTGAGCCAAATTAGTCTCACTTACGGGACTGAGTCTCCCTAGTTCAATTCTGGGCTAAACCGAACCGGTCTCATTTACGGGACTGAGACTCCCCAGTTCAATTAACGGGTTGAACCCAACCGGTACATTAATACCATTTTTGTACATGAAAATGCTTCTAAAAAATACAAGTAGAAATGTACACAATAAGATCAATAAAAATATGCACTCCAATGATATGAAATAATGCTCAGGGGAGTAAGGGTGCTTAACTATATTTAAACTCTAATAAAAAGTTTTCTCCAAAAAGATGTTTCAATAATTATATAGGAAAACCTAGGGTTTTGCTCTTTCAATGATTTTTGCACAAATAATATATGAATATATACATATATATATATATATATATATATATATGAGAAATATGTTCTCCAACAAAGATTTTTACAAATAAGAGTGTTTGGAGAATCTCGAGTTTATGTTCAAGGAAGTATTGGTGCAATAAATAATTTTCTCCCAAAAGATATTTATCAAGGAAATAATCCGAGAGAAAACCAAAGTTATACTCTTAAAAAGATTTTCAAAAATAAAGAATAAATGAGAGTAAGCATGTAAAAATAAATACCCAAATATAAATATGCTCTCTTCAAGAGTAGTTTTGAAATGAAGAGTGGAAGAAAATTGCAGAGTTTTGTATAAAAATTTAGCCCCAAAAGAATGATTTAAACAATAAAAAATATTTTGGGGGAACTTTGATTAACAATGGATTAGAGAGAAAATTTGGGTTAATCAAAGTTACTAATTTAGAGTTATGAGGGGGTATTTATAGATTTTCTGAAAATTTTGACCATTGGGGACACGCTCAGTATTTTGAAAAAGATTAATTAAAGTTTAATGACGTTTTAATGCATTTTAAAATATTTCGACCCCAGAGCATCGGTCGATCGAGGTAGGTTCGGTTGACCGAACTGTGCTGAGTTCGGTCGACCGGCTAAGAAATAAACTACAAGTTTGGTTGACCGGACATGGTGTCCCAAGGGCGATTTTTATTTTTAGCACAGTTCGGTCGACCGGGAGCTTTTGAACTGAGTAGTTCAGTCGACCAGGGCGTTGAGTTCTCACACGTCGGAACTTGGTCGACCAGGTGGTTGGCATGCATTTTAGGCTTGGTCGACCAGGTAGTCAAAGTGTTGACTCTTAGGGAGTTTGGTTAACCGGGAGGAATATATTGGTCATGGCTCGGTCGACCGGGCTGTGGTCAAACGTTGACCTGATCCCGGTTCAGTCGACCGGGAGGTTTTGTACATGAATAGTATGGTCAACCAAACATGCAACTTAAGTGCATTTCAGTTCTTTTTAATTATACAATTTACCTTATTCATATGATGATTAATCTTAAGCTATAAGGGACATTTTTTATGCAATATTTAGGGTCCTAAGGTTAGTCTAAGCCCTTTAAGAAATAACCCTAAAAATTCTGCGTCGGTCGACCGAAGGGAGCCTTAAGGTCATTCGGTTCCTGTGGTCAAACTACCGCCATCTGAGCATATAATCCATATCATACAGATGCATACATTATTTCAGTTTAGAGATATGAAAATAAATGCAATACAAATAAAATAAACATCTTCTTTGTCTTTTTGCTCTTCTGACTTCATAGAATGCGTTTGATCGTATAGTCTTTTAAGTCATGTAAGCTTCCATCGCCGTTTTCCTTATATGTGTGTTAAATTAATGGATCTATTCACATGCTAAATATACACATAAGAAAAATGTGCTTTGTTAGCATCGAAACAGGGATTGGACTCAAAAAGTCAACAGATTCGTTGACGAGACACGTCACCTCGTCGACGAGTCCATAAAGGGAGTTCGTCGATGAACTCGTAACCCTCGTCGATGAAATTCAGGCTCCACTAAACCTCTCTCAGTAAGTTCTCATTGACGAGACACAAGTCCACATCAATGAGCCCATGAAGCCTGTTCATCGACAAGCACTCTGCACTCGTCGACGAGACCCTACTGAATTTCCTTTTTAAAAAATCTTTCTTCTCTCATTCCTTTATTATTTATTTGCCATAATTCTTTGGGTCTCTACATTCTCCCCTCCTTATAAAAATTTCTTCCTTGAAATTTACTATCTGTAATATACACCACCCACTAAAGGAAAATTAACTACTTATTTTATTACTTACCTTCACTTATGGCGGAAGAATACCGTGGTTACAAAGGGGTTATTGGAGATTACAACCATTGAAATAAAATTCTCCCCAAAACCATTAAAATATAAACACTACCTAACCTACATTATACAAATTAAATTATATACTTTAACACTGATTCCCACCGAACAGGTGTGGATATCTCTGGCGCATCTGCTCCTCTAACTCTCAAGAAGCTTCCTCTACTGCGCGCCACATAACTTTTATTAATGGTATACTTTTCTTACGCAACACTTGTTCTTTCCAATCCAAAATCTGCACTGGCATTTCCTCATAAGACAAAGCATCACTAAGCTCCAGTGCCTCATGTATAATCATATAAGAGGGATCTTGGACGTATTTCCTTAATATAGAGATATGAAATACGTCATGAATTCTTGACAAAATCGGTGGTAACGCCAGCCTATAGACATCTAGACTGTAACACCCCAATCCCAAAGGGTCTGGGATATTAACTTTTTACCATTGATTTACAGTAGAAGTAAATAAACTCAATTATTATTAAACCAAAGCGCTAATTATTCATATTACAATCATTTATTTCAAAAGAAGAAAAATTACACAAACATAAATATTTGAAATTATACTAATATTTCTAATCAATCTTTATTTTTCTAATCCCCACCCGCATGCTTGCTAAGCCTGATTTATGACATGCCCTTCAGAGTTATCTAAAATAAAAATATGATTGGAGTGAGACGACGCTCAGTAAGTAAATAAGATTATTATTAGTGTGTGGCCAAAATGAGTTTTTTAAAAATTTCGTAAAACAATATTTAATACTATAACTTCAAATATGCTTTTAGAATAAATATAAATTTAAAAATTTCTGCATAAAACTTTTGTCATCAATTACAACAGTAAAATTTTATAATCATATACTATAACTGTTAAATTAAACTTTCAAATTTTAAACTGTAAAAATATTTAATGACAAACATACATATACTTTTCCTTATACGTTTTCCTTATATCATCATTTAAGCACCTAAATGATCATTTTCACGTAAACTTACACTTTTCCTTCAAATCATCAGTAACTTTGTACACGTAATTAAATATGTATAAACATATATTATAAAAACCACTCTTAGGCCATTTGCCGTAAGTCATGTTTACCCCCATGACTGGGTTATGCGGTCCGAAAACTGGACTTAGCTCGCTGGTCGATCAAACTAAATCAACGTACGTAAACTTTAAGTGAGATTTTCCTTATTAAGTCCTGGTCCGGAACCAGGTGTGCACTCAGGAGAAATCCACTAACATAAATAACCACTTTGTAAACAGTGTAGGTGCACTCTGATCCGTTTAAACTTTAAGCTGCGGTACCAAGCATCTGTAACTTTGAACTTTCGTTGCCATAAGGGGTTTTAAAATCATCTTATTATAATTTATGCAATTTAAAATAATATCGTGAAAATCTCATCTTTACTCATATTTTCATAAGAAAAATGTAACGTAAAAATAAACTCATGTCACACAATTTTTGTGTTAAAAATATATATAATTTTATTTTTGAATAGAAAGAAATGTTGAAAATTTACCCGAGGGGATTAGAACATTTCTTAACCCAAAAATAGATGCAAGTATATTAAAGATAGAACTGGTATAATTAATTACGCGTAAAAATAAACTCATGGAAATTTTGTGGAACTAATTAACATAATTGAAATTTACTTATAAAATAAACTCGGGTATGAATTTTAAATAAAAAAAAACTAACATAATCAAAATTTACTTACCTTCTTCTTTTACCTTGTGCTACGAACACAATAACTATCTCTAAGAAATGAGATCGGAAAGAGTGGGTGAGTGAGAACTTACTCAAAAATTCTCCCTCCACCACAAATTCTTTCACTCACTAATCCTTCTCTTCCTTGGAAAAATTGTTGTGAAAAATGAAGGTTGAGAGCTTCCTATTTATAGGAAAATTTTGGAGAAGAAATGAAATTTATAAAAGTGTGGAGAGATGGGTGAAATTATAATTTTTAAAAATTAAAAAATGGGCAAGGGATGGGTAAGGTATGAGTTGAGTATGGGATGGGGATGGAGGCCATGTGGGAGTGCTTGCCACCATTCTCATTAAATAAATTTTTAATTAATCACTTACCTAATTAATTAATCAATTAGTTAATTAATTATTTTATTATTTTTCTTAATCATTATTATTACTTTTAAACTATTTTTAGTATTTATTTATTTTATTATTTATTTTTGAACAAGAATTAAAGTTAAATTTTGAAAACTCATGTGGGCCCCACATGGTCTTGTGGGCCCCATACAACTTTGAGACCCAAATGGATCCTATGTAACTCCAATAATCCTCATATGATTTTATGAGCCCTACACAGTTTCGAGACTCGTGTAAACCTCCACACGGCTTCGGGACTCATGTGGGTCCTACACAGTCTTGTGGGCCCCGCATAGGATACTTATATTATTATTATTTTATCATATATTTCTACAAATTATGTCAGTCAAAACATTATTTTATGTACTTATTTACGTATATAAATAGTGTCTACTCTGTTTTATCTTATGAAATTCCATTTTGACCAGGCCGACCTCTAGGGAGCGACTGAGCCGCAATGGTCTCTGAGCACTCGCTTAAATAAGGTCTTTCTTAGGCATCAAACATGAAATCAAGGATCCTAACAGAGAAACACTTTCGTTTTAATACTAACTATTATTATTATTATTATTATTATTATTATTATTTATTTTTTTGGATTATTACATCCTCCCCTCCTTATAAAAATTTCGTCCTTGAAATTTACAAAGATTTAAATGAGTACCTTGTATAATGTTGTGCTTTTACCCGATCCTGCTATCGTCGAAAAGATGTGGGTATTTCTGGCGTATTTCTACTTCTAGTTCTCATGATGCTTCCTCAATGTCGTGGTTGTGCCAGAGCACTTTTACTAGTGAAATCTCTTTGTGCGCAACTCCTGATCCTTCTTGTCTAAAATCTGGATTGGTACTATAGAGTGTCACTAACTTCTAACAACTCATAACTTATCACATGAGAAGGGTCTGGAACATACTTCTTTAACACTGAGGCATGGAATTCATCATGAATTCTCTATAGTGCAGGAGGTAAGGCAATTCTGTAAGCGACTGGACCAATCTTCTCCAATACCTCGAATGGTCCAATATACCTGGGGCTTAGTTTGCCATTCTTTCCAAACCTCATAATTCTTTTCATTGGAGCGACTTTTAAAAATATTTTATCCCCCACTTCAAACTCCAACTCACGCCGACGGGTATTCGCATAGCTCCTTTGCCGACTTTGAGCAGTTTTTATTTTGTCCCGGATGAGCTTAATTTTCTCAGAGGTCCTTTGTATAATCTCGGGTCCTAAAATTCATCATTCGCTAGCCTCATCCCAATATACTGGGGATCGACACTTTCAACCATATAACGCTTCATACGGTGCCGTCTCTATGCTGGACTGATAACTGTTGTTATAGGTGAACTCAACTAACGGTAGATACTGATTCCAACTTCCTTTGAAATCTAGTACACAAGCTCTCAACATATCCTCCAATATCTGAATGGTTCTCTTTGACTGTCCATCAGTTTGAGGATGAAATGCTGTGCTGAAAGTAAGTCGTGATCCCAAGGCTCTTTGCAAACTCTTCCAGAATTGTGATGTGAATCGTGGATCTCGATTTGATACGATAGATACGGGCACACCATGTAGTCTAACTGTCTCTTGAACATATAACTCTGCAAGCTTGGTCATAGAGTAGTTAACTTTGATTGGAATAAAGTGAGCGGTCTTTGTTAGACGATCATCAACCACCCAGATGGCGTTCTGTCCATGGAGTGCTGGAGGTAGCCCAGTTACAAAATCCATGGAGATGTGCTCCCATTTCCATTCAGGAATGTGGAGTGGTTGCAGTGGTCCTGTTGGTCTCTGGTGCTCAGCCTTTACTTGCTGACAAGTAAGACACTGTTCCACAAATTGTGCAATCTCCCTCTTCATGTTATTCCACCAAAAAGACTCTCTCAAGTCCCTATACATCTTCGTGCTTCCCGGATGCACTGTATAAAAAGATTGATGGGCTTCTTCCAAGATTGTTCTTTTGATATCTTTGTTATTGGGCACACACAATCTAGTTTGGAATCTCAAAACTCCATCGTCAGAGATGTTAAAGTCTCCCTTTAGTCCACTCTGTACCTTACCCATAATCTTCACTAGCTCTACATCTTCCATCTGTGTAGCCTTAATCTTTTCCGGTAAGGTCTGTTGGATTACTAGATTAGCAATAAGAGCTTGATGATTTTCCTCCACTATTTCCACACCAAATCTTTCCAGGTCCATCATAATTTGATGTTGAGTCACCATTGCCGAGATTGACGCATTTATTGACTTTCGACTTAATGCATCTGCTACTACGTTGGCTTTTCCCGGGTGATAGTTGATGGTGCAATCATAATCTTTGATTAATTCTAACCATCTTCTCTATTTCATGTTTAATTCCTTTTGTGTGAAAAAGTATTTGAGACTTTTATGATCTGTGAAAATCTCACACCTTTCACCATAGAGATAGTGTCTCCAGATCTTTAGGGCGAATACCACAGCTGCTAGTTCCAAATCGTGTGTGGGATAATTCTTCTCGTAGTCCTTGAGTTGTCGAGAAGCATATGCAATGACCTTCCCCTGTTGCATTAATACACACCCGAGCCCTTTCTGAGATGCATCATTGTAGATCACAAAACCATCTTCTCCTGATGGAATTGTCAGCACCGGGGCAGTGATGAGTCGTTGCTTTAATTCTTGAAAGCTTTGCTCACATTCATCAGTCCATTCATACTTCACATTCTTTCTTGTCAATATCGTCAGAGGACCAAATATTTTAGAAAACCCTTCCACAAATCGACGACAATATCCTGCCAGACCTAAGAAACTCCTGATCTCATGAACATTCTTCGATCTTGCCCAATCCACTACTGCCTCTATTTTACTTGGGTCCACAGAAATACCATCCTTAGATATCACGTGCCCTAAGAATGCAACTCTTTCTAGCCAGAACTCACATTTCGTAAGTTTGGCATAGAGTTTCTTTTCTCTTAGTATTTTGAGTACTAGCCTCAAATGGTTCTCATGTTCCTGGGGGCTTTTTGAATAAATCAAAATATCATCAATGAAGACCACCACAAATTGATCTAGATATTCATGAAAAACCCTATTCATAAGGTCCATAAAGGCAGCAAGAGCATTGGTCAGTCCAAATGGCATGACTAAGAATTCATAGTGGCCATATCTCGTTCGAAATGCAGTCTTTAGAACATCTTCTGATTTGATTTTCACTTGATGGTACCCTGATCGGAGGTCAATTTTAGAGAAGACTTGTGTTCCTTGGAGTTGATCAAACAAGTCATCTATGCAGGGTATTGGGTACTTGTTATTAATGGTCACTTTATTTATTTCCTAATAATTAATACACATTCTCATCGATCCATCTTTCTTTTTAACGAACAATACCGGTGCTCCCCATGGTGACACACTGGGTCTGATGAATCCTTTGTCCAGCAACTCTTGTAATTGTTCCTTCAGTTCTTTCAATTCTACTGGTGTCATTCTGTATGGAGCTCTAGATATCGGTGTCATCCCTGGTAGTAGGTCGATAACAAACTCGATTTCGCGGTCAGGAGGTAGCCTAGGTAAATCCTCAGGGAATACATCCGAGAATTCCCTTACTATTGGGATATCCTCGAGCTTCAATTCTTCCTTTGGTGCCTCCACCACGCATGCTAGGTACCCTTGACATCCATTTAAGAGTAATTTCTTTGCCTAGATAGCCGACAATATTTGTGGTGAAGGGTATACACAAGTTCCATTGAACTTGTATTTTTGCTCTCCAGGAGGTCTAAACACCACCTCCTTATTATAGCAATTTATACTAGCATAACTAGAAGTTAGCCAGTCCATCCCAAGAATTACGTCAAACCCGTGCATATTAAATACTACCAAGTTAGTCGGTAGTATTCTTTCCTCAATACAAATTGGGTAGCCTTAAAGTATTTTTCTACATACTACCGAGGTTCCCGTTGGTGTACCCACAGATAACTCAGTCTCTAATGGCTGAGTCTCTACCCCGCATATTTTAACATAAGCTGTAGATATAAAGGAGAGTGTGGCTCCAGAATCAAATAATACTACTGCTTTCTTGGAGAATGTGGGAATAATACCTGTCACCACATTACTAGTATTTTCGGCATCTCCTGGAGTGAGGGCATAGACACGTGCCTAAGTGGTGTTCTGTTGATTGTTGCTTCGAGGTGCCTGGTTGCCTCCTCTTTGTTGATTTGGGTTGTAGTTGTTTTGTGGGCATTCTCGTTGCATGTGACCAGGTTCACCGCATCGATAACATACCCCTAATTTGGCTCGACACTCTCCCCCATGTAATTTGTTGCATTTTGGACAATGCGTGCTTTGTGCATTGTTTGGGTTTCTCACTGTTTGCCCTCGCCCCACATTGCTGCTGCTACTGTTGTTGTTGTTGTTGTTGTTGTTGTTGTTGTTGTTGCTCCTTTTCCAAGGTCCTTGATTTCTACCGGGGTGAGACCCTTGTGGCATGGGCCTCTTTCTGTACTCGGATATCTCCACACTCCTTTGTAGACTTTCTTATGCCTTTGTTGCTTTGTTCACCAATTGGGAGAAGTCTTCGAGTTCGAATACTGTTACCATCTCATAAATCCTTGAGTTCAATCCTTCTTCAAATTTTCAAGCTTTCTTTGATTCGTCCGGAACCAAATAAGATGCAAAACGAGATAATTCAATGAACTTTGCTGCATATTGTTTTACATTCATATTTCCTTGTTTCAACTCCAAAAATTCCCTGGCCTTAGCATCTTTGGTGGTTTTGGGGAAAAATCGTTCAAAGAAGACTTCCTTAAAACGCTCCCACGTAAGGACGGTTGGATTTGGTCCTTCCTTCAAAAGTAACTTTTTCGAGTTCCACCAACATTTGGCTTCACCAATCATTTTATAGGCAGCATATAGCACCTTCTGTTCATCCATACAATGAAGGACTCGTAGTATTTCTTCCATTGCTTGCATCCAATCTTCTACAGCAATTGGATCGGCTATTCCCTCAAAAGTTGGAGGGTGCATTCGATTGAACTGTTTAACTGTACAACCTTCATGGGTTGGTGGATCATTCTGATCCTTGGAGTTCCGCCGAAGTTCCTTCATGACTTGTGTCACATTACGCAACACTGTAGTAGCATTGATGTCTTCTCCATTGCAAGTACTCGTATTATTCTCGTTTCCTTCAACACTTACGTTGTTGTTCCTTGGGTCAATTCTGAGGGAAAGGACTAGAGTTATTTTAAAATCATAACCTTATCTTTAAAATTTAATCAAAGTTACAGGCAAAAGAAAAACATCCTAATTTACCCGTTCTTACCCACATCATGGTTATGCCTATGCTCTGGTAAAATTATTTCTTAAAGTCTATAGAACTTATAACCTATCGCTCTGATACCAAATGTAGCACCCCAACCCCGAAGGGTCTGGGATATTAACTTTTTACCATTGATTTACAGCGGAAGTAAATAAACTCAATTATTATTAAACTAGAGCGCTAATTATCCATATTACAATCATTTATTTCAAAAGAAGAAAATTTATACAAACATAAATATTTGAAATCATACTAATATTTCTAATCAATCTTTATTTTTTTAATCCCCACCCGCATGCTTGCTAAGCCTGATTTCTGACATGCCCTTCAGAGTTATCTGAAATAAAAATATGATTGGAGTGAGACAACACTCAGTAAGTAAATAAGATTATTATTAGTGTGTGGCCAAAATGAGTTTTTTTAAAAATTTCGTAAAACAATATTTAATACTATAACTTCAAATATGCATTTAGAATAAATATAAATTTAAAAATTTCTGCATAAAACTTTTGTCATCAATTACAACAGTAAAATTTTATAATCATATACTATAACTATTAAATTAAACTTTTAAATTTAAAACTATAAAAATATTTAATGACAAACATACATATACTTTTCCTTATACGTTTTCCTTAGATCGTCATTTAAGCACCTAAATGATCATTTTCACATAAACTTACACTTTTCCTTCAAATCATCAATAACTTTGTACACGTAATTAAATATGTATAAACATATATTGTAAAAACCACTCTTAGGCCTATTTGCCGTAAGTCATGTTTACCCCCATGACTGGGTTGTGCGGTCCGAAGACTGGACTTAGCCAGCTGGCCGACCAAACTAAATCAACGTACGTAAACTTTAAGTGAGATTTTCCTTATTAAGTCTTGGTCCGGAACCAAGTGTGCACTCAGGAGAAATCCACTAACATAAATAACCACTTTGTAAACAGTGTGGGTGCACTCTGATCCGTTTAAACTTTAAATTGCGGTACCGAGCATCTATAACTTTGAACTTTCGTTGCCATAAGGGGGTTTAAAATCATCTTATTATAATTTATGCAATTTAAAATAATATCGTGAAAATCTTATCTTTACTCATATTTTCATAAAAAAAAAATGTAACGTAGAAATAAACTCATGCCACACAATTTTTGTGTTAAAAATATATATAATTTTATTTTTGAATAGAAAGAAATGCTGAAAATTTACCCGAGGGGATTAGAACATTTCTTAACCCAAAAATAGATGCAAGTATATTAAAGATAGAACTGGTATAATTAATTACGCGTAAAAATAAACTCATGGAAATTTTGTGGAACTAATTAACATAATTGAAATTTACTTATAAAATAAATTCAGGTATGAATTTCAAATATAAAAAAACTAACATAATCAAAATTTACTTACCTTCTTCTTTTACCTTGTGCTACGAACACAATAACTATCTTTAAGAAATGTGATCGGAAAGAGTGGGTGAGTGAGAACTTACTCAAAAATTCTCCCTCCACCACAAATTCTTTCACTCACTAATCTTTCTCTTCCTTGGAAAAATTGTTATGAAAAATGAAGGTTGAGAGCTTCCTATTTATAGGAAAATTTTGGGGAAGAAATGAAATTTATAAAAGTGTGGGGAGATGAGTGAAATTATAATTTTTAAAAATTAAAGAATGGGCAAGGTATGGGTTGAGTATGGGATGGGGATGGAGGCCATGTGGGAGTGCTTGCCACCATTTCCATTAAATAAATTTTTAATTAATCACTTACCTAATTAATTAATCAATTAGTTAATTAATTATTTTATTATTTTTCTTAATCATTATTATCATTATTATTATCATTGTTATTACTTTTAAACTATTTTTAGTATTTATTTATTTTATTATTTATTTTTGAATAAGAATTAAATTTAAATTTTGAAAACTCATGTGGGTCCCATACAACTTTGGGACCCAAACGGATCCTACGTAACTCTAATAATCCTCATACAATTTTATGAGCCCTACACAGTTTCGAGACTCGTGTAAACCTCCACACAGCTTCGGGACTCATGTGGGTCCCACATAGTCTTGTGAGCCCCGCATTGGATAATTATGTTTTTATTATTTTATCATATATTTCTACAAATTATGTGAGTCAAAACATTATTTTATGTACTTATTTACGTATATAAATAGTGTCTACTCTGTTTTATCCTATGAAATTCCATTTTGACCAGGCCGACCTCCAGGGAGTGACTGAGCCATAATGGTCTCTGAGCACTCGCTTAGATAAGGTCTTTCTTAGGCATCAAACATGGAATTAAGGATCCTAACAGAGAAACACTTCTGTTTTAATACTAACTATTATTATTATTCATTTTTTTTCTTGGGTTATTACATGGACTCACTCTTCCAAGAATCTCGAATGGTCTAATATACCTAGGGCTTAGTTTACCCTTTCTCTCGAATCTCATAACACCTTTCAATGGTGCCACATTTAAGAACACATGGTCCCCGGTGTCAAACTCCAACTCTCGCCAGCATGTATCAGTATAACTCTTCTGCTGGCTCTGCGCTGCACTGATTCTATCTCTAATGAGTCTAACTTTTTCTTGAGTCTGCTATATTAGCTCTGGCCCCAATATCTCTCTTTCCCTAATCTCATCCCAATATAATGGGGATCGGCACGTCCTGCCATATAATGTCTCAAATGCCGCCATCCCAATGCTGGCCTGATAGTTTTATTATATGCAAACTTGACTAACAATATAAACCACAAGCAACTGCCTCCAAAGTCCAACACGCATACTCATAGCATATCCTCCAATATTTGTATCATCCTCGTCGTCTATCCATTTGTATGAGGATGAAATGTAGTGCTGAATGACAGCTGAGAACCCATGGCCTTTTGCAAACTCCTCCAAAAATGGGATGTGAACTGTGGGTCTCAGTCTGAAACTATGGACACAGGCATGCCATGCATTCTCACTATCTCCTGAATATATAACTCTATCAACTGATTTAAGGAGTAGTTAACTCTAATAGGCAAAAAAGGGTAGTCTTCATAAGTCGATCCACCAGTACCCAAATGGCGTCCTGTCTGTGAAGCGCCGGTGATAACCCAGTGACAAAATCCATCGCTATATGCTCCCACTTCCACTCAGGAATATACAACGACTGCAATGACCCCACCGGTCTCTGATGCTTAACTTTCACTTGCTGACATGTCAAACACTGTGCTACAAACTTGACAATTTCTCTTTTAATTCTGCTCCACCAAAACGAATCCCGAAGATCCCTGTACATTTTAGTGCTGCCAAGATGTACTGTATACAAGGATTGGTGCGCTTCCTCCAAAATCACTTTCTTAAACTCGAGATCGGTAGGTACACATAACTTGGTACGGAACCTCAAGGCCCCATCATCTGAGATACTAAAATCTTGCTCCAAACCATCTTGTACTTTCTCTATCAGTTCTACCAATTCTGCATCACTCCTTTGTGTCGCTTTAACTCTTTCTTGTAGAGTCGATTGCAACACTAGATTGGCAATAAAGACCTAATGGTCACCCTCCATGAGTTTTATCCCCATTCTTTCTAGATCCTTCTAAATCGAATGCTGGATCCCCACTACAGATACTGATGCATCCAGGTATTTTCGGCTTAAGGCATCAGCCACCACATTAACTTTTTGCGGGTGGTAACTGATGGTGCAGTCATAATCCTTTATTAGTTCTAATCATCTCCTCTACCTTATGTTCAATTCTTTCTGCGTGAAAAAGTATTTCAAACTCTTGTGGTCAATAAAAATTTCACACCTACCCCCATAAAGATAATGCCGCCAAATCTTTAATGCGTACACTACCACTGCTAGCTCCAAATCATGGGTAGGGTACTTCTTCTTATATTCTTTCAACTGACGTGAGGCATATGCTATGACTCTCCCCTATTGCATCAGAACACAGTCAAGCCCTTTATGCGATGCATCACTGTAAATCACGAAACCCTCCTCACCTGAAGGAATCGTCAACATTTGTGTAGTGATGAGTCGCTGCTTCAGCTCCTGGAAGCTCTGCTCACATTCATCTAACTATTCAAACTTTACCCCTTTCCTGTTCAACCTCGTCAATGGACCCGACAATTTATAGAAACCCTCAATGAATATATGGTATTATCCAACCAATCCCAGAAAACTTCTAATTTTCTGCACATTCTTTGGTCATACCCAATCTACTACCGCCTTGAACTTCTCAAGTCTACTGAGATACCACCCCTGGAGATCACATGTCCAAGGAAGGTAACCTGCTCTAGCCAGAATTCGTACTTCTTAAATTTCACAAACAGTTTCCTTTCCCTCAGTATCTAAAGTACTATCCTCAGATGTTCCTTGTGCTCCTCTGAGCTCATTGAATACACCAATATATCGTCAATAAATACCACCACGAACTGATCTAGATACTGGTGAAACTATATGTTCATCAAATCCATAAATACTGTAGGATCATTAGCTAACACAAACGACATAACCAAAAATTCGTAGTGGTCATATCGAGTCCTGAATGCCATCTTAGGAACATCCTCTGCTCTAACTTTTACTTAATGATACCCATACCGTAAATCTATTTTTGAGAAAACCTGTGTCCCCTGTAGCTGATCAAATAAATCATCGATGCGGGGAAGTGGGTACTTATTCTTAAAGGTCATTTTATTAATTTCATGGTAGTTGATGCACATTCTCATCGACCCATCTTTCTTTTTCACAAATAAAACCGGCGCTCCCTAAGGCGACACGCTGGGCTGGAAAAATCCCCAGTCTAGCAATTCCAGTAACTAGTTCTTCAATTCCTTTAATTCTGCCGATGCTTTTCTGTATAGCGCTTTTGAAATCGGTGCTATCCTCGGTACTAGATCAACAGAAAACTCTACCTCACGATCAGGAGGTAGTCCCAAAAAATCCTCAGGGAAAACATCAGGAAAATCACACACTACTGAAATATCCTCAATCCTCAACTCTCTTTCTAAAACCGTCTTTACACAGGCCACATAACCTTGACAACCCTCTAGCAGCAATCGCCTCGCCATATGCCCTGGCTGATAACACCGATAGAAGATTGTCTCGCTGAGTCGGTATTCTCTCGAGTGCCTCCTATAATATATGGGGCAAGGAGGGGGCATCTGTCAACCTTGTCCTGCTCAATCTCCTCTTCCCAGTTTACGTCTTCCTCTACTGTCCTGCCTCCTCCATGGCCCCCGACTGGACCCTGCTTGAAACTTTGAAGGTACCGGCCTCTTCCTTTGACTCTAAGCTGCGATGCCTCTCTGCATGCCACTCTCGATCACTGCAGATCTATCCACAACCACAGCAAATGTCTAAGCCCGAAAACTTATGACCTGCTCAAATACATTTTGTCTGAGGTCCTCCTAGAAATTTCTCGCCTTCTTCTCCTCATCTGGTGCCAAATGTGGGCAAACCATGACAGCTCAATAAACCAGGCTACCTACTTCTGTACGATCATCTGCCCCTGAGTCAAGTGTAGGAACTCTGTTGTCTTCGCACTTCAAATGATAGTGGGAAAATATCGCTTGAAAAAATAATTCCTTGAACCGACCCCACATCACCGGTGTAGGATCTGGTCTTTACTCCTCAATAAACCTCACTGATCTCCACCAGCATTTTGCTTCCCTAGTTAGCTTGAATGTTGCAAATGACACCTTCTGTTCATCTATGCATAGGAGCACTGCTAGCATGTCCTCAACGTCTTGGACCCAATTCTCAGCCACTATCGGGTCTACTCCTCCAACAAAGGATGGGGGTCTCAAATGCCTAAACTGCTTAATCGTGCAACTCCGCTCCCCCGAGCTCCTGGCCATTTCTACCATCACCCGCTGGGTGACGCTACGTACACTTAACACACTAGGATCCAAAAATAATCTTCTATAACTATTCATTTTATCATCCTCAATCCCAATTTAAGATTTCTTCCTACCACTCAAAAACAAGACCCAACGATAGTATCCATGGTTTTCCTAAAATCGTCACCCCAGGAAAAAAACAGAAACAGCCATGAAACTCCTTCCTCCAGGCCGCAAGATAGAACCCTAAATTTCCAATCTCATCCTCCACAATGACTGAGTCACATTTCAATCTACCCATCTCCTATTTTCCTTAAAATCTATTCCTATACTCTAGTATTGTATTCCGTTGTTTACTAAAGTCTACAGAACCTAGCAACCTAGGCTCTGATACCAAACTGTGACACCCCGATTTTCTATACCATTTTTTTTCCACATATTAACATATATAACATATTAGCCATGTAACCACCCTGATACCATTTAAACACGACTCGACCCAGGGTGGGTACTAGATAAAACGGTCATACCAGCATTCTTATCAGTGGAAGTCACAAAATTTATATATACATCACAGTGGATACACATACCAGAGTGTCAACTAACCAAATGTTTATACATCAACATACATCCCAAAATAACAAAACTCTAGGGGAATAATTCATCCCTCGTTTACACACTCACCATGTATGTCAGGTTAGCAGCTCCGCCCTATCTAGGAGCTCTATCACCCGCTTGATCTCGGTTTCTTGAAATATTTAAATGATTGGGTGAGATACATCTTAGTAAGATGAAATAACTTATTTACAATATGTGGCAATATGAGATTCATTATTTCATAGCATATAACATATCAGTGATAGTATATTCTGAGAAAATATAACGTTTCCATAATCATAATCATATTGATATACAACACAAACTTTCATAAGCTTTTACTTCCATTTCCAAAATCATTCATTTATAATCCAAGTTTACTCGCGAAATTTCTGAGAATAGGGAAACTTACCCATCCATACAAGCAGCTTCCCTCTGCCCTGAAATAGTTTGCAGCCTGACCCGATTAACCCTAGTTTAGCTACAACTGATACTTATCAGAGAACTCACCATACTCAGTAAGCCCTTAGGCGGTGAGTCTTACTTCGCTTTAATTATTTATTTACTCACACAATTTCATTTCCATTTCCATTTTCATTTCTTTTCCATTTTCCATTTCCATTTCCATATCTAGCACATGAGTATCCTCGGTAACCTATACTACCATGTCTGTAACTCATGGCTGCCCCGAGGATTTTTCTCCATGCCCTGCTTCCCTCTATGGTCAGGGTTGTGCGGCCCAAATGCTGGATCTAATCGCGGTTGGCTGACTCGGTTAGATTAAATAATACCATATACATGTCTGTAGTAACAAATGACCTGCCAAATACCCTGGTCCGGAATCCAAGGGGCAATATAAAAGCCCATTCGTACTGCCTCGCCACATGCTCCGCGAGTCTGTGTGGTTGCACTTTTCATCTGCTAGCATCAGTACCGTGCTTGATATCATAACCCATCGTTGGGGTTTACATATCCATTCCATTAGGGTCTTCTTTTCCACTATTTCACTTTTCCCACATCAGCATTTCCAAATTCAATATTCATTGCAGAGTTGCAATGTTCACATTCCCAATGTTCACAATCACCATTCACAATTCAATATTTACCATTCAATATTCCACTGCGTGATTTGTCCACATGACTTTTACTAATGGAATTTTGTTACTACGCAATTCCTGCTCCTTTCGGTCTACGATCTGCACTGGTATATCCTCATAAGCCAGTGAATCTCCGAGCTCTATCTATGCATAACTGACCATATGGGAGGGATCTAGAATATATTTCCTCATCATGGAAACATGAAATATGTCATGTATTCTAGATAAGACTAGGGGTAAAGCTAGCCGACAGGCAACTGAGCCCACTCTCTTAAGTATCCTGAATGGGCTAATAAACCTAGGGCTCAGCTTACCCTTCCTCCTAAACCTCATAGCTCCTTTGAGTGACACTATTTTAAGGAACACATGATCTCCTATATCAAATTCCAATTTTCGGTGGCTAGTATCTGCGTAACTTTTCTACTGACTTTGAACTGTACTGATTCTATTTTTGATAAGTCAGACTTTATCGTACGCCTGCTGCACTAACTCTGGTCCCAAAACTCACCTCTCACCTAACTCATTCTAGTATAGATGAGAACGGAACCTCCTACGATATAGAGCATTGTTAGGTGCTATGTCGATGTTGGGCTAATAGCTATTATTATATGCAAACTCAACCAGCGCAAATACAGGGTCTAACTACCCCCAAAATCCAGCACACAAGCCCAGAGCATATCCTCTAATATCTGAATCGTCCTCTCTGTTTGTCTGTCCATCTGAGGATGAAATGTCGTGCTGAATGATAACTGAGACCCCAGAGCCTCCTACAAGCTCTTCCAAAATCATGACATAAAATGTGGGTCTCGATCTGATACTATAGATAATGGCACACCATGCAATCATACTATCTCCTGAATATACAATTCTGCCAGTCTGTCCATGAAGTAGTTGACTTTAATAGGAATAAAGTGAGCGGTCTTTGTCAGTCGATCTACAACCACCAAAATAACATTCTGTCCCTACCGTGCGGCAGTAAACCCGTCACGAAGGGATTTGAAGTGACTGCAACTGTCCTGTTGGTCTCGTGCTCAGCCTTAACCTGCTAGCACATCAAGCACTGCTACACAATTTCGGTAATCTCTTTCTTCATACCGCTCCACCAGAAATACTCTCGCAAATCCCTATACATTTTAGTGCTACCTGGATGTACTATATACAGAGACCTATAAGCCTCCTTAAGGATTGCCCTTTTGATATCCTCATCTGCAAGCACGTATAATCTGGTATGGAACCGTAGAGCTCCATCATCTAATATAGTGAACTCCTCCCCCTGTCTGTCTTGTACCTTCTCTATCAACTCCATCAACTCTGCGTCATTCTTCTAGGCTGCTTTAATCTTTTCATATAGCATAGGCTGCACCATAAATGTCTGGTGATCACTCTCTACTTACTCCACGCCGAGCCTCTTTAAGTCCATCAAAATCGGGTGCTGAATGACTCTACTAACTGTGTTGTTTCCCCTGATTTCCAACTCAGTGCATCAACCACCATATTAGCTTTTCCTGGGTGGTAACTGATGGTACATTCATAATCCTTGATGAGCTCTAACCATCTTCTTTATCGCATATTCAACTTCTTCTGTATGAAGAAGTACTTTAAAATTTATTATTTGAAAATATTTCACATCTCTCTTCGTATAGATAATGCCTCCAAATTTTTAATGCATGGACCACTGTAACCAATTATAGATCATGGGTGGGATAATTATTTTCATATTCTTTCAATTGCCTAGAGGCATATGCTACCACTATGCCCTGCTACATCAATACATACCCAAGCCCTCTAAAAGATGCGTCATACTAGATCACGTAACCATCACCTCCCGATGGAATAGTCAATACTGGTGCAGTGACGAGCCTCTGCTTCAATTCCTGGAAGTTCTACTCACAATCGTCGTTCTATTCAAACCTGACATTCTTCCTGGTTAGATGCCTCAAAGGCTCCGATAAAGTTAAGAATCCTTATACAAACCGACGATAATATCCCGACAATCCCAAGAAACTCCTGATTTCCAATACATTCCTTAGCCTGGCCCAATTCACCACTGCCTCCATTTTAACAGAATATACTGAAATTCCATCCCTTGATATAAAATGACCTAGAAACACAAATTTCTCTAACCAAAATTCACATTTGTTAAACTTGACATACAATTTCATTTCCCTAAGCATCTGAAGTACCAACCTCAAATGCGTCTTATGCTCCTCAAAACTCCTCGAGTAGACCAGTATATCATCAATAAAAACACTATGAATTGGTTTAAATACTAGAGAAAGATTTTATTCATCAAATCCATGAATATAGAGGGAGCATTCATCAGACCAAATGACATAACTAGAAATTCATAATGCCCATACTTGGTCTGGAAAGCTGTCTTTGAAAATTCTTCTACTTTAACTTTCACCTGGTGATAACCTAACCGGAGGTCGATCTTGGAATAGACTCGTGTACCTTGAAGCTGATCAAATAAGTCATCTAGATGGGGTAGAGGATACTTGTTCTAAATTGTTACTTTATTTATTTCTCTGTAATCTATGCATATCATCATAATCTCGTCTTTCTTTTTTACAAATAGCACTAGAGCTCCCCAGGGTGATACACTAGGTCTAATAAACCCTTTATTCAATGAATCCTGCCACTAATCCTTTAATTCTCCCAATTCTACTGGAACCATTTAGTAAGGAGCTTTAGAAATTGGTGTCATCCCTGGAAGTAAATCGATAGCAAAATCTACCTCGCGGTCGGGAGGCAACCCAGGTAGTTCCTCTGGGAGAACATCTGGAAACTCCTTTATCACTGGTGTATCGATAAGCTTCAATTCATTTTCTGTTGCCTCCTTTACATAGGCCATAAACCTTTGACATCCATTCAAGAGTAATCTCCTCACCTGTATGGCTGACACTAAATGAGGTGGGGAATGCACCTGTGACACCACAAATTTGAATTCTTGCTTTCCTGGTGGTTTGAATATTACCTCTTGTCGCGGCGTCCCGGGAGCGCGTGTGCCCCGAACGGCGAAATTAAAAATCATTTTAATATTTTCAGGAAAAATATGGTGTAGGAGTCGCCACTAACCTTTAGTGCGGTTAGAACACATGATTACTACCCCGTTAGGGGTAGAATCGGTCTACATTACCAGAGTTGGGGTCGGGAGTTCGGTTACGCGAGGGGAAGGTACGAGCACCCCCTACGCGCCCGTTCTTAAGAACGGTACCTAATTAATTTAAAATTATCCCTAAGTTAATCTAATAAATCTTTACATTACTCCTTTTTATGAATTTATAAATACATAGGAAAATAAATAAATATACACATATATTCCCTCAGAGCTTAGGGTACGTGATGCCCAAAGGCTAATACCCCCGCAATAAAATCATAGGGATAAAAATCAAAAATATTTTAATAAAATAAATATTCTAGTACATATAAGACCAAATAACAAAAAATAAATGAATAAATAAACAAATAAAAAATAAAAATATTAGTAATAGTAATAATACTAATGCTGATAATAATGATAATATTAATAATAATAGTGATAACAATACTAATGTTAATAACAATAATAGTTAATACCATAATGATAACAATACTAAAAATGATAATAATAAAAATAATAACAAATACTAATAGTAATAATAATTATAATAGTAATATTAACAGTAATAGTAAGTAGTACAATAATAATAATAATATTAAAATAATAATAAAAGTAATACGCATATTTTAACTAAAAGACATTTACCTTAATATGAACATGCAATCAGTGATACACTTAATACATACGGAAACAATATTACCAAAACTAAGGAAATAATTAACACATCGAATTATGGAAATCAATGTATGATGAGATGGGAACACTATGAATCAAAATGAGGAAACCCTAAAAAATTAGTATGAAACCTAATACGGACACTAAATACAACAAAAATATAAACTTAAATTTTAAAACATATTTTAACCATAACAATTCTGTGATAACAACAATGATTATTAAATAATACGTATAGCCAAAATACAAACATGGATACTAACTAACAAATATTAAAAATCCTATTACAGTAAAAGTTTAACAAGAAAATTCTACAAATATAATCATAAATACTACAAAACATAGAAACATGAATATCAATTATCAAACATGAATGTCAAATAAATAAGTACAACAAAGAAATTAAATAAAAACTACCCTAAATGCACAAACATTGAACACACAACAGTAAACAAAAATAACCCCCAAACATGAAAACCGAATATTTCAAATAACTATAACAATAATAAAAACCTACAACATGAATAAAACATATGACCACGTATTATAACATTAAGGATCCTACACTAATAATAATTCAAAAAAATACAAAAGGTTAAACTTTAAATATTAAGACAAAATCCAACTATAAAAAAAAAAAAAACTTCACAACAATAATAATAAAACAATTAACCTATAGAACAAATACAACAAAAAAACAAGGGAAAAAAAAAAAAATTACCATGAACCTTAAATAAATAAATAAAAACCTATAAAACGAATGGTACTCATTTAATATATATACAACCTGAGCATGCCACTGCATTTACAATGAAACCCAAATATTAGAATATGTCAAAACCAAGAAATAAACCAAACTGGAAAGAAAAAAGAAAAATAAATAAATAAATAAAAATACAGATGAAGGTGTGTGTTTTACTGTGTGTGCAGTGTGTGTGTGTTGCTGTGTGTGTGTGCTGTGTGTGTGTGCAGTGTGTGTGTGCTGTGTGTGTGTGTTGCTGTGTGTGTGTGCTGTGTGTGTGCGTTTCTGTGTGTGTATGCTGTGTGTGTGTGCAGTGTGTGGGTGCTGTGTGTGTGTGTTGCTGTGTGTGTGTGCTGTGTGTGTGCGTTTCTGTGTGTGTGTTCAGGTTTTTTTTTTTGGTGGCTGAGATATCTGCTGGGGACTGTGGGTCTGCTGCAGGTTAAGATTGGAGGATGGCAAGAGTGGTGGTTTTACCGGTGGTCGAGGTTCAGGAGGGGCAGCGTGAGGGAGTGCTCCGCGTGGCCGGAGCTGTGCATGAGGCGTCGCCAGTGGCTGGACTGTGATGCAGGACCGCAGCGGTTGGAGGCGTTGGAGGTTCGGGGCAGAGGAGGTACGGAGTGGGGCTGTCGGGCTGTGGAACGGAGAGGCAGTCGGAGTGGTTGCTGATGAAGTTGGGGGAGCAGATGGTCGAGGCTCTGCGGGCTACTGTGTACTCGGGTTGCTGTGAGGGAAGAGCAAAGGAGATGGTGGTGGGGGAGAGGCTATGGAGATCAAGGGAATGGTGAGGATGACGGTGGGGCGGCCGTGAGGCTGTGGCAGCGAGAGAGAAGTTTAGGTTTTTTTTTTTTTTTCCTTTTTGTCTCCCCCTGGCTCCTTTTTCCATGGCTTGTGCGCTGCCCCCTTCTTATAAAAAAAAATTTTGAAAAACCCTAAACATATTTCCTTTTTGGGATTTTATTTTTCTTTTTCTATTTTTTTATTCTTATTCTTATGGTAATAATAAATATAGAAATAATAATAATAGTAATAATAATTATAGTAATAGCATCAATAAGGTAATAGTAATAAATAATAATAATAATAATACTACTAGTAAATAATAAATAATTATAGTAAAATAATAATAACAATAATATTAATAAAAATAAAATACTATTATAATAATAATAATGATAACATTACCAAAAGTAATAAAAACAATAGTAGTAATAATAATAAATAATAACAATAATAATAGTAATAAATAAATAATATATGAAAAATAAAGGTAATTATAGTAAAGTAAAAATAAACGTACTAGTAATAATAAATAAAAATGAATAATAATAATAATAATAATGATAATAAAAATACAAGTAAAGTACTAATAATATAGGAAAATAATAATAACAAAATAATAATAATAATAATAATAATAATAATAATAATACTAATAATAAAATAATAAGAATAAGACTAATTAATAATAATAACAATAATAATAATAAGGATAAATGAAACAATAAAAATACTACTAATAATAATATAATAATAATAATAATAAGGTAAAATAATGATAATAATAATAATAATAATAATAGTAATAACAAAGATAAATAAATAAATAAAATAATAATAAAGGTAAAAATACTAAATAATGTCAATAATAATAATAAATAATAATAATAATAATAATAAACAATATAAATAGAAATAAAAATAAAAGTAATAATAATAATAATAATAATGAATAATAATAATAATAATAATAATAATAAATAAAATAATAGTAATAATAGTAATAAAAAATACTAATAATAATGATAATAAAAATTGAAAAAAAAAGAGAAAAAAAAATAAAAAAATAAAAAATAAAAAAAGTAAAAAAAAAAAAATAATATAATGAAATAGAAGTAAAAATAAGTAATAATAAATATACTGTGAAAATAAATAATAATAGAATAATCAATATAATGAAAAAAGAGGGACCCATTGTTCTCTTTGGCTATGGCAAAAATTAGGTGTCTACAAGATGCCCTCTTTGTAGGCTTGTTGCTTCAATGTACGGTAGGAACTCTCTACGGTTTTTGTAGCAACAAGCCTGCCAAGATAAAAAGACACCTATTTTGCAAAGCCATTCACTCTCTATGGCTCTTCAGGTTAATCAAGAGTTGTTTATTTCTGCCAAACCAGAAGACATAGCACTTTCTTCTGGAAGGTAGCATCATGTGAGGTATACAGGGATGGCTTGCTTGCCAATGTAAGAATCGAGCCGTAGGGACACGATGATCCAGCATGGGACCATGATGGCTTGTTCGAATGTAAGAAGAATACGAGCACGTAGGGACACGATGATCAGCAGGGACCATGGGACACAATGGTGCTTGCCTTCGAATGTAAGAATCCGAGCCGTAGGGACACGATGTCCAGCCATGGGAACACAATGATGGCTTGCTCTCTAATGTAAGATCCGAGCCGTGGCCACGGATGACCAGGCCCAGGGAACAATGATGGCTGCTTCGAATGTAAGAATCCGAGCCGTAGGGACACGATGATCCAGCCATGGGACACAATGATGGCTTGCTTCGAATGTAAGAATCCGAGCCGTAGGGACACGATGATCCAGCCATGGGACACAATATGGCTTGCTTCGAATGTAAGAATCCGAGCCGTAGGGACACGATGATCCAGCCATGGGACACAAAGATGGCTTGCTTCGAATGTAAGAATCCGAGCCGTGGGGACACGATGATCCAGCCATGGGACACAATGATGGCTTGCTTCGAATGTAAGAATCCGAGCCGTCGGGACACGATGATCCAGCCATGGGACACAATGATGGCTTGCTTCGAATGTAAGAATCCGAGCCGTAGGGACACGATGATCCAGCCATGGGACACAAAGATGGCTTGCTTCGAATGTAAGAATCCGAGCTGTAGGGACACGATGATCTAGCCATGGGACACACTGATGGCTTGCTTCGAATGTAAGAATCCGAGCCGTGGGGATATGATGATCCAGCCATCTCAATAAGTAACAAGGTGTGCAAGCGAAGTTTTGAAAGTTGTTACTCTATTTGGAGAATGCACTTAGGGTAAAGTCCGAATGTCAATGAATGAATCCCCTTGTCTTTGGGATCTATTGCCCTAGTTCAAAATAAATTAATGTGTGTCTGGGGTTAACTTGCCCCAGTTTTTCAAGTAAATCAATGTGCACTTGGGGTCAGTTATCCCAACTTATAATTAAACACAACAGGAATCTCTCCATCAAGGATGTCAAATAATCATTCGAAAGCTCAAGACAAGTGTGAGGGGTGCTCTATTGCTGCTTGTGATGCTAGAATGCAATGATATGCTGCTATATGTATGCATGTTGCTAACTTGTGATTATATGTATGCATTTTTATTTTTTATTTTTGTGCTGCTAAAATATGAAATGCATAAGATGTATGGTAATGCGTGAAATGCATGACAATGCATGAGATGCATAGTAATACATGAAATGCATGGCCATGCATGAGATGTGTGGTAATGTGTGAAATATAGGGTAATGCATGACATGCAAGGCGATGCATAAGATGTATGGTAATGCATAAGATGTATGGCAATGTGTGAAATGCATGAAAATGCATAAGATGTATGGTAATACAGGAAATGCATGGCAATGCATAAGACGTATGGTAATACATGAAATGTAGGTAATGCATGCAATGCATGACGATGCATAAGATGTATGGTAATGCGTGAAATGCATGACAATGCATGAAATGTATGGTAATACATGAAATATAGGTACTGTATGCAATGGATGATAATGCATGAAATGTAGATAATGCATAAAATGCATGACAATACATGAGATGAATGATAGTGCATGGAATGCATGGCCATATATGAAATCTAGGTAATGCATGAAATGTATGACAATGCATGAAATTTGGGGTAAGGCATGACAATGCATGAATCTTTTCTCCCAATGCACTCGTGATCAATGACCTCATCTTTGGTCTCCACATGAAACTCGTCATATTTGAATGGATCTATAACTGATCTTGGCTTAATCTTCTTTATTCATCCAGTCATGAAAGTGATTGACTCAGCTCAAAAATCACAAAATCTGCCCCAGTTGAATGGACCTACAGTTGATTTTGACTCTGATTTCCTATTCCAATCCGATAAGAAAGTGCTTGAATGAGACCTACTGAGACTTAACTCGGAATTTGCCCCAGTTAAATTCATCTGCCACCGATCTTGACTCTATTGTTGGATTCCTTGACATAACAGTTGACCCAGTTTGACTGCTCTTTCTCCACAAGGATCTTCTTTATAGAAATTGCTGGTGATTCTGAAACTCTTTGACTATCCATCCTCTTTTAATGCTCTAAAGAATAAGAAGGGTTCCTTTTTTTTTTTTTTTTTTTTTTTTTTTTTTTTTTTTTTTTAAAGGAACGAGAAATGATTATGCAACTATGACAACTTGCTAAATCAAAAGGCCATCTGCACAAAATAAATGTTTTACCATGTTTCAATGCTTTCATAGGAAAAGTTCATACCACTATTCAAAAGTCATGGAACGTTGATTTCCCAAATTAGATGACTGTCATTCTCTTCAACTGCCCCTGTTTCATCAACTTATGCTTTGATCTCAAGATGGTCTTTAAGACTCGGGACGAAACATAGGCTTAGGGATGTAGGATTTCAGAACAAAAGGGAAACTAAGGCTCAAATATACCACCCCAAATGATGTTTTATGCCCCTAGTTCGAGTCGAGGCACTTTGCAAGATGTTGACCGAACTTGTTATTTAACAAGCTACCTACGTACCTTTTCAGGATTAGGTCATTACGTAGTTCAGACTCAATATTGAGTTTGACAAATCATTTAAGACAACAATGTATACCAATCTGGTCAGGACTTTCATTTGGATTGTAATGTAGGCTAAGGATATGGGTTAAAGAATAAAGGAGTTACATAAGGCTCAAAATCATCAATTTCATCAAGGGTAATTTGGTCAAAGATCACATATGTAGTAAGTCTCTTATTTTCTTCCTCTTCTTCTTTCTCTTTCCTTCTTTCATTCTTTATCTTCTTTTTCCTTTTTTACTGCAACTTTCACTTTTCCTTTTATGAAGGAATTTAAACTTCATTCTCATTTGAACTTTAATTGGGACTGATCTTTTTTTTTTAAAACTACCCCCAGTGTGGGGTGTGATCCTTTGACGGGTTAACCAAAAAATGAATCTTTCAGGCTCGAAAAGGGTTTGCAAGGGATTTCTTTTTTGACTTTCTTTTGGGTAGCAGAACAATGGCCTGCCATCCTTTTGGTAATGACTATTGTCTCAAATGATTTGCCAAACGCTAAGGGACCCAAACCCAGGTTAGCTTTCTGGTGATCTGACTTTTAAGAAAAAAACTGGTTTAACATTCAGGCTCAATTTGGTTAACAAATGGTAAATCATTGTTTGGGTTCTTTTTAGGGATAACTGGTCGGCCAAAGAGGGCCATCCGTCATTTGATCAAAACATGAGTGATTAATTTATCAAAACAATGTAGCCACCTCGTTGAATTCCTTGGAAAAAAACTTTTTTTTTTTATAACGTCTGAATTCAATGATTGTTTCATCCTTTAACATCTCTTTCTAGCTCATGAACACTGGCAATATTTCTTTCCCTATTCCGGCATGAAACATAAGCAAACAGAATTTGGCAATTGGACTCATGATGCAAGTGAGATAATGAAATGCATAACTCATTTTATTGAATATAGAAACTATTCCGAGACACAAGCGTCCACGGATTACAAAAAGCAAATAACAACGGGAAACAAAAGAACATTAATTGAAAAGGATTAGATAGTCAAAAGTTCGGTACTCCATCACTTTAGCCTTGGTGGATAATGACTGAAACCATTGATTTGGGAACCTCCTGGATATGTTAACCACTTCCTTCCTCGTGTTTGGGCAAAGGATTCCCCTGGACTCCCGGTTGCTTGTCATCGAATGCTAACCATCCAGCATCTCTTAATGACTGCACCTTATGCTTGAAGGCCCAACATCTGTCAATAGTATGGCCGGGAGAGTTAGCATGGTACTCACAACGAACCCCAGGATCATACCACTGTGGAGGAGGGTTCGCGACGGGCGTCCCAGGGATTGCAGATACCATCCCCTTTTCCCGCAGCTGAGGAAATAATTCGGCATATGTCATGGGAATGGGGTCCACCCTTCGGAAGTTTCTAGTCACATTCCTATCTTGTGCTTGTTGATTCGGTGGATCAGAGTGAACAATCTGAGGCCTAGTGCCTGTATGCGCCGTTTGATTTACCATAGGCTCAAAACCAAAGTTTCTCTTGGGCCATTGGTTCCCACCTCTGGTGTACTGATTATTCCAATTAAACCGCCCCTGTATCATTTGCGCCTCTTCCTCTTTCTTCCTATTAGTCCACCTTTTGCCTAAGCCAGTTTCTATGCCACTATCCTTGACTAGGCCTGCCTTGATATCACCTTCAATTCTTCCTCCCGCAGCCACAATATCCATAAAATCATGGGGAGTTGCTCCCCGAAGGTACGTACGGTAGGGGTCCTTTAATGTGCTCACGAACAAGGAGATAGCCTCTCGGTCACTCACCGGGGGGTCCACTTGGATCGACATATCCCTCCACCTATAAGCATATTCTCTAAATGTTTCGGTGGATTTCTTCTCCATCTCTTGTAGAGTCATCCGATCAGGCGCCATTTCCGCCACATGGCGGTAGTGAGTAACAAAGGCGTTGGCTAAATCCTTCCAAGTGCGGACCCGAGCCTTATCTTGCTGAATGTACCAACGGATGGCGGACCCGGTCAAACTGCTTTGAAAGCAATGCATCATTAGTTTTTCGTCGTCCGAGTAAGCGGCCATTGCTTGGCAGTACATCACTAAATGTGTTCGAGGGCACCGGGTCCCGTCAAACTTTTCAAAGTCTGGCATTTTGAACTTTGGCGGCAGGGTGACTTTAGGCACCAAGCAGAGGTCATTTGGATTAACTGAATCGAAATTATTAGACCCTTCCATTGCTTTTAAGCGATCTTCTAACACGTCACAGCGACGCTCAGCCTCAGATTTGCTTATTCCCATATCAGACGGTACTAACGGAGGAGTTCCTACCACTGGGAACCCCTGTGCTGGCATAGCAGGGATGAAAGGAGGCATATTTGGTGGTGGACCCCCCATGACACCAGGCGGTGGAATTGATGTTTGTCCATGATCTGGGGTGAACCCTGGGGGATGAGCGGGGTCCACATCTACTTCGGGATCAACATGCACTGCCTTTCCCTTGTTCATAAGTAACTCCAGAACCTTACTTATCTTGTCATTTATCTCTTCTTGCCCTTGTTTTAGACCCAGGACTCTATTTTCCAATTGTTCACTCATTTTTCTCGCTCTTCGCCTGGTATTGTACTGATGCGTGGTGGTCTCAATTATTGCTTTATATTACTCAAACCACCTCTTCAATTAGGAACTGAAAACCAAAGAATTTCCCTTTTTTAGAACCATGAATGCACAATTATGTACTGCATGAGTGAAAGTGTTTTGATGCATAATTAGGGTATGCAATGGGTGTTTATGCATGGATGCAACTAGTGCACTTATATATACAAATAAAGATATAAACCTGCATGCAGCCTATTGTGCATGACTATGTATGAAATGAAATGCATGAATATGATGTCCTAAATTACTACTTAGCTAGAATTCTAGAAAAATCCCACTAATGAAACGGGTCAAGATTAACATGACCATTGATGGGCCACGATTTCAATTCAATCCTTACCCATTCATTTCCTTGATGATGGTCCATGTACCTCAGATCCTATAAAAGGTCAAATTATCTTCTGAGGTTAGGGTTGACCCAGGCTAGTCAACCCATTGGATTCATTCAATGTGGACTTGTGGACTTTAGTGTGCACTTGGGCCTCAAGTATTTTAAAATATGGGCTTCGAGTTGTTTCGTGATGGGTTAAGGCCCTAGTTGAAAAGGAATTGGGCTTGGATTACTCGAAAAAATGTTGGCCCGAATTTTTAGGTGATAGGGCTGAAGCCCATTTTTGGAAATCTGGGTTTGACCCTCTTTGGAAATCATGTCTGGGCCAAGTTTTCACTTAGGAAAATGTCGGACCTAGGTTTGTTTTTAAAGAATTGGACCCGATTTATTTGAAAAGGATTGGGTCGACCCATATTTCATGATGGGCTGAGGCCCTAGTTGAAAAGGAATCGGGCTTGGATTACTTGAAAAAATGTTGGCCCAAATTTTTAGGCAATGGGGTTGAAGTCCTCTTTTGAAATCTGGGTTTGACCCTTTTTGAAAATAAGGCATGGGCCAAATTTTTGCTTAGAAAAAGGTCGGGCCCAAGTTTGCTTTTGAAGAATTGGGCCCGAGTTATTTAAGAAGGGGTTGGGCTGACCCATATTTTAAAATGCTTGGGCCAAGTGCTTCATTTTTGAAAGGATGGGCCATGGTCTCATTATTGGGCTTTTTTAGAATACTGGCTAAGTAGTATGTAAGTCAAAAATGGATGCAACATGCATGGTATAATACAAGGTATCTCATAACATATATACAACACATTATATATGGAGAAGGATGTGGCTCCTGTCCCAACCTAGGGTTGGTACGTATATGGGGTTTTTCATGGCTCTATCCTAGTTAGGGAAGACTATAGACAAGTACGTGTGGGTAGGCTCTAATCCCTATTGACAAAAGGTCCCCAATTTGAAATTTCATCCTCCCCCATAGGGGTCCGGACAAAACTCGCATTGAGCGGGGTGGTTCGCGGGTCCCATCAAGCTTAAGCTACGAAGGGACAAACGCTATTACACCCCTATCTAGTCCTAGTAAGGAAAGCTCGGGTATAGGGCGTGAAAGTGTGTGCATTTAAATTTAACCTAATCCCGCTATCCCCACATTTATTCACATGCTATTAAAAATAAGGAAACAAGACATCTATAATTAATGTATTTATTCACAAGATATGGAAACACAATATATGCAATTAATATGTTTATTCAAAAAATTCTGGAAACAAAAAAAATAATGAAACAAAATATTTACGATTAATATACAAAATATCTACTTATTCAAAATATCTTACAATTAATATGCTTTATTCAGAATATTTAGAAACCAAAATATCTACAATTAATACTCACACAATTAGGAAACAAAATATTTTTAATTAAGTAAGGTTATTTATAAATTATGGAAGCAAAATATTTACAATTAATCAAGGTTATTTATGAATTACTATATTTACAAAATAAGGAGTAATTAAAAGATTTATTAAATTTAAACTTGGGATAACTTTCAATTAATTAATGGCTCGACTCTCTAAGTGGGGTCCCCAGCGGAGTCGCCAAGCTGTCGCGGCGTCCCGGGAGCGCGTGTGCCCCGAACGGCGAAATTAAAAATCATTTTAATATTTTCAGGAAAAATATGGTGTAGGAGTCGCCACTAACCTTTAGTGCGGTTAGAACACATGATTACTACCCCGTTAGGGGTAGAATCGGTCTACATTACCAGAGTTGGGGTCGGGAGTTCGGTTACGCGAGGGGAAGGTACGAGCACCCCCTACGCGCCCGTTCTTAAGAACGGTACCTAATTAATTTAAAATTATCCCTAAGTTAATCTAATAAATCTTTACATTACTCCTTTTTATGAATTTATAAATACATAGGAAAATAAATAAATATACACATATATTCCCTCAGAGCTTAGGGTACGTGATGCCCAAAGGCTAATACCCCCGCAATAAAATCATAGGGATAAAAATCAAAAATATTTTAATAAAAATAAATATTCTAGTACATATAAGACCAAATAACAAAAAATAAATGAATAAATAAACAAATAAAAAATAAAAATATTAGTAATAGTAATAATACTAATGCTGATAATAATGATAATATTAATAATAATAGTGATAACAATACTAATGTTAATAACAATAATAGTTAATACCATAATGATAACAATACTAAAAATGATAATAATAAAAATAATAACAAATACTAATAGTAATAATAATTATAATAGTAATATTAACAGTAATAGTAAGTAGTACAATAATAATAATAATATTAAAATAATAATAAAAGTAATACGCATATTTTAACTAAAAGACATTTACCTTAATATGAACATGCAATCAGTGATACACTTAATACATACGGAAACAATATTACCAAAACTAAGGAAATAATTAACACATCGAATTATGGAAATCAATGTATGATGAGATGGGAACACTATGAATCAAAATGAGGAAACCCTAAAAAATTAGTATGAAACCTAATACGGACACTAAATACAACAAAAATATAAACTTAAATTTTAAAACATATTTTAACCATAACAATTCTGTGATAACAACAATGATTATTAAATAATACGTATAGCCAAAATACAAACATGGATACTAACTAACAAATATTAAAAATCCTATTACAGTAAAAGTTTAACAAGAAAATTCTACAAATATAATCATAAATACTACAAAACATAGAAACATGAATATCAATTATCAAACATGAATGTCAAATAAATAAGTACAACAAAGAAATTAAATAAAAACTACCCTAAATGCACAAACATTGAACACACAACAGTAAACAAAAATAACCCCCAAACATGAAAACCGAATATTTCAAATAACTATAACAATAATAAAAACCTACAACATGAATAAAACATATGACCACGTATTATAACATTAAGGATCCTACACTAATAATAATTCAAAAAAATACAAAAGGTTAAACTTTAAATATTAAGACAAAATCCAACTATAAAAAAAAAAAAACTTCACAACAATAATAATAAAACAATTAACCTATAGAACAAATACAACAAAAAAACAAGGGAAAAAAAAAAATTACCATGAACCTTAAATAAATAAATAAAAACCTATAAAATGAATGGTACTCATTTAATATATATACAACCTGAGCATGCCACTGCATTTACAATGAAACCCAAATATTAGAATATGTCAAAACCAAGAAATAAACCAAACTGGAAAGAAAAAAGAAAAATAAATAAATAAATAAAAATACAGATGAAGATGTGTGTTTTACTGTGTGTGCAGTGTGTGTGTGTTGCTGTGTGTGTGTGCTGTGTGTGTGTGCAGTGTGTGTGTGCTGTGTGTGTGTGTTGCTGTGTGTGTGTGCTGTGTGTGTGCGTTTCTGTGTGTGTATGCTGTGTGTGTGTGCAGTGTGTGGGTGCTGTGTGTGTGTGTTGCTGTGTGTGTGTGCTGTGTGTGTGCGTTTCTGTGTGTGTGTTCAGGTTTTTTTTTTTTGGTGGCTGAGATATCTGCTGGGGACTGTGGGTCTGCTGCAGGTTAAGATTGGAGGATGGCAAGAGTGGTGGTTTTACCGGTGGTCGAGGTTCAGGAGGGGCAGCGTGAGGGAGTGCTCCGCGTGGCCGGAGCTGTGCATGAGGCGTCGCCAGTGGCTGGACTGTGATGCAGGACCGCAGCGGTTGGAGGCGTTGGAGGTTCGGGGCAGAGGAGGTACGGAGTGGGGCTGTCGGGCTGTGGAACGGAGAGGCAATCGGAGTGGTTGCTGATGAAGTTGGGGGAGCAGATGGTCGAGGCTCTGCGGGCTACTGTGTACTCGGGTTGCTGTGAGGGAAGAGCAAAGGAGATGGTGGTGGGGGAGAGGCTATGGAGATCAAGGGAATGGTGAGGATGACGGTGGGGCGGCCGTGAGGCTGTGGCAGCGAGAGAGAAGTTTAGGTTTTTTTTTTTTTTTTCCTTTTTGTCTCCCCCCGGCTCCTTTTTCTATGGCTTGTGCGCTGCCCCCTTCTTATAAAAAAAAATTTTGAAAAACCCTAAACATATTTCCTTTTTGGGATTTTATTTTTCTTTTTCTATTTTTTTATTCTTATTCTTATGGTAATAATAAATATAGAAATAATAATAATAGTAATAATAATTATAGTAATAGCATCAATAAGGTAATAGTAATAAATAATAATAATAATAATACTACTAGTAAATAATAAATAATTATAGTAAAATAATAATAACAATAATATTAATAAAAATAAAATACTATTATAATAATAATAATGATAACATTACCAAAAGTAATAAAAACAATAGTAGTAATAATAATAAATAATAACAATAATAATAGTAATAAATAAATAATATATGAAAAATAAAGGTAATTATAGTAAAGTAAAAATAAACGTACTAGTAATAATAAATAAAAATGAATAATAATAATAATAATAATGATAATAAAAATACAAGTAAAGTACTAATAATATAGGAAAATAATAATAACAAAATAATAATAATAATAATAATAATAATAATACTAATAATAAAATAATAAGAATAAGACTAATTAATAATAATAACAATAATAATAATAAGGATAAATGAAACAATAAAAATACTACTAATAATAATATAATAATAATAATAATAAGGTAAAATAATGATAATAATAAAATAATAATAATAATAGTAATAACAAAGATAAATAAATAAATAAAATAATAATAAAGGTAAAAATACTAAAATAATGTCAATAATAATAATAAATAATAATAATAATAATAATAAACAATATAAATAGAAATAAAAATAAAAGTAATAATGATAATACTAATGAAAAATAATAATAATAATAATAATAATAATAATAAATAAAATAATAGTAATAATAGTAATAAAAAATACTAATAATAATGATAATAAAAATTGAAAAGAAAAAAGAGAAAAAAAAAATAAAAAATAAAAAATAAAAAAATAAAAAAAAATAAATAATAATAATGAAATAGAAGTAAAAATAAGTAATAATAATAATACTGATGAAAAATAATAATAATAGTAATAATAATAATAATGAAAATAAGAGGGGACCCATTGTTCTATTTGGCTATGGCAAAAATAGGGTGTCTACACCTCTTTCATATGACAGTCAATATTAGCATAGTTGGCTACCAGTAAGTCAATACCCAATATTACATCGAATCCATGCATATCTAGCACAATTAGGTCAGTTGGTAACACTCTTCCCTGAATATCTACTGGATAGCCCTTGAGCACCCTACGACACCTCACCACTGACCCTGTCAGTGTTGCTACTGACAATTCAACATCTAATAGTTGTGTATTAACACTAGACAATTTAATGTATCCCGCAGAAAAAAAGAAGAAGAATGGGTGGCACCTGAATCAAATAAAACAATAGTTTGATATGATAAAGCAATAAGGGTACGTGTCACGACATTGCCTGTGACCTCCGCGTCTCCTGGCGTCAAAGCATATACCCTCGTTGGAGCTACATTCCTTAACTGGCCTCCACAAGGCACCTGATAACCTCCCTAGTAAGGTTTGGGACCACGAGCGGCACCAGATGGTGTAGGGCAATATCGCACCAAATGTCCCGATCTATTGTAGTGATAGTGGACGCCTTTCCCCACTCGATACACTCCCAAGTGTCTCTTCCCACATGTCTAACATAAAGGGAAGGTCTGTACTCCCTGAACCTCACGGCCCCTAGTCTTCTGCCTCTGTCCTCTGCCATAATTTCCCCTCCTTCATTGGCCTCGACTAGATCCCCTCTAAAAGCCTGAAGGCGTGGACCTCTTCTTCTGTCCCTACTCCTCTACACCCATCCGCTCACCAGCCTCAGCCACAATTGCTTTGTCTACCAATTTAGCAAAGTCTTACATTTTCAGTGCCACTACTTATTTGTATATTTCTCGCTTCAAATCTCTTTCAAACTGCTTCGCCTTCTTTGCCTCATCGGGTATGATGTACAGGGCGAAGCGAGACAACTCTATAAACCTTGCCGCGTACTGCTAGACTGTTTACTATCCTTACTTTAGATTCAGGAATTCCTCCACTTTGGCCTCCCTGATAGTGGCCGAAAAGTATCTGTCAAAGAATAAATCTTTAAAATGGCACCAGGTCATAACTATAGGCACCACCCTCTACTCCTCCAATAGTTTTACCGCAGTTCACCATCATTCGGCCTCTCTTGTCAGTTTATAGGTGGCAAGTAAGACCCTCTACTCTTCTGTGCACTGCAGCACTGCCAAAACTTTCTTAATTTCCTGCATCCAGTTTTCAGCGACTATAGGATTAGCTCCTCTTGAAAATGCAGAAGTATTCATCTTAGCGAATTTCTCTATCATACACACGTGGCCTGCAAACGGGCCTCTATGCTCTCTGAAGCTTCGTGCAATCTCAGCCATGACCTACTGAACTACACTGCATAATAATGTATCTGAATCACCTCCGCCTGCATCCAAGGACCCTGCACCATCACTACTGCTCACATGAGCACTGCCACCCCCAAGGTCCATCCTAAAAAAGATAATAAACATGGCTTAGGGACCCTATCCTTATAATTTACATACTAACCAAAATCTCATATTTTTTCTCTATCCTGACATTCTTATCTTAATTCAAGATTTAGTCCTACACTTTAGAAACACAACCTGGCAATAGTTTACTATGGCTTTCCTGAAATCATCACCCTAGGAAAGACACAAAAACCACCATGGAAGTCTTGCCTCCATACTGCAGAACAAAACCTCAAATCCTTTTCTTATACTTTGGCATTGTTTCCGCTGCACTCTAGAGTTTACAGAACCTAACAACCTAGGCTCTGATACCAAACTGTAACGACCTATTTATTTTCGCTATTTATTTTTTTTCCACATAATAATATTTATAATAATTCTAACATCCTGCAAAACTTTCATAGTCATGATCAACCTGGACCCATGAGTACTAAGGATATACCTATCATACATCTTTAATACCTAAGCAGCGGAAAACATAAATTACATATATCTCACACCACATCAAACACAATACTAGAGTTCTACTGAGTCTGTCATACATATACAATCATCCACAAAAAGTCCAAAAAGTATCCTAAGGTCTCAATCCAAAAACTCATCTGACCCTAACTTAACTACTTACCCTTCTGACAGGGTAGCTCGATCAACCTTTACTGTTGCAGAGCTCTATCCGCCCTCCTACCTGGATTTCCTAAAATGTTTGTAATGTTGGGGTGAGACACCTCTCAATAAGGGAGATAAACTAACATCAGTGTGCGGCAACATGAGTATTATTGTGACATAAACATGAACTGTACTTACTTGTATAACATGTAAAACTATCTGTATAGTTTTTGAATAAAACATGATTTGACATAACATAATATAACATACTAAATTTTTGTACATGTAAATCATCTTATATAACTGTACAATACAAAAATAATACCCAGGATGGATAGTTAGCTGATGGCATGTCTTACCCTAACACGACTAGGTTGTGCGGCCCGCAGGCAGGACCTAGCAATGTCTGGCCGACCACGCTAAGTCAACATAAGTCTGTAAGTATGATGGACTTGGCCCTCCTGATCCGGACTGCCAGAGGGACACCTGCACTACCATAAAGCCACATCGACTTCCATCTCCCACACTCTATCTGCGATGCGTGGTAACACTAACATAATTATAATCTTGAACATATAGCTACGGTACCATGCTTCGTGAAACTAAACTAAACCATCCGAGTTTTGATAACATATAATACATTTCATAATACTGATACATAAATGTTTCATATTTCATAGACATATTTGAAATGATCAGATTTTCTTGAATCTTGACATAACATGCATATTTACAGCATCTACACCGATAAAAATCACGACATCTGCACCGGCATAAAACATAACATACTGAATCATTATATTTCTGCACTATTAACGTATTATTTAAACACCATAGTTCCTATACTGTTTTTATGGTTTTTCTGAAAACTATTATAACATATTTATTCTTAGAAATCATAATATTTTGGTATAACATAATTTTGATAAAAAATCATACTCATGCCACAAAAATGTGAATATATTCTAAATATAAAATCTGAACCGAAACCATGTTTTCTGCTAAAATGTATAAAATCCATTTCCCTGTTCAACAGCAGTATTCCCAAACACTCTATTATATCATACGTATTTTTTTGAAAATAAATGTTGTATAATAATAAATAATTTCATGAAAATGCTGACTTAATTTATCCTCTTACCTGACTTACTGAGAAGCCCACAAAATTAACCAAACCTACTTTTGTGGTGTTCCCAAATCAACACCCTGAAATTACATTTTTTCCAACAAAACTTCAGTATTATTCCATATTAAGCATTTTCCTCAGTCCAGAAACACCAAATACCTTATAAAGTTTAAAATAACCAACTTACCCAGATTTGGGATGGTGCCCAAGTTGGCCTAACCAACAATTTATTCCAGCAGACTTAAAGAGAATCTTCCTAAAAGTAATGTGGCGACTTATGATTGTCAAATCGGCGAGAATCAAAGCCGAAAATGAAGAGAGAAGATGAGGGAGACGAACGAAATCTAGAGAGAGAGAGAGAGAGAGAGCAAGCCTTGCATGAAAATTTCCTCAATGAAACCCAAATTGAGCTTATTTATAAAGTGCCGCCTCGTCGACGAGCCACATCACCTCGTCGATGAATCCAAGAAGGTGATTCATCGACGAGCACTTACCCTTCATCGACGAATTTCAGGCCCTGAAATTAGCCCTCTCGGTAATTTCTCATCGATGAGACATGTGTCCACGCCGATGATCCCAATAAGCCTGTTAGTGTTCGTCGACGAGACCCTGTTGAGTCCCCCTTAAAAATTCCTTTTTCTCTCATTTCTCTTATTATTTAAATTCTATAATTCTCCGAGTCTTTACATTAACTTTATTATTTGAGCAATAAATTTAGCAAAAGCAACATTACGAGTTGAAAGTAGACAAACATGTGACCATCAAGTGGAAGCATCGATTAAAATCATGAAATATCAAAATGGTCCGCAAGATGGATGGATTGGACCACAATTATCTCCTTGTATTCTTTGCCGAAAAGATGGAGACTCTAAAGATAATTTAGATGGAGAAGGTCTAACAAGTAGTTTTCCTTGAACACATGAAGTACAAAAATAATCACCAAGTAAAAGAACTTTTTGATCCTTTAATGGATGTTTATGTGTATTTTCAATGATTCGTCACATCATAGTTGAACTAGGATGGCCAAGACGATCATGTCAAAGAATAAAACTTCTAGGCTCGGCGCACTTCCAATGCATAAAATTTGATTCAACCATCCTTATTTTTGTGAAATATAAATCAAATGAAAAACTTGGAAATTTTTCTAATATGATCTTCTGGTTTGAAATTGTTTTTAATAAAAAGATATTCCATATCTCTCTCATTTTTGTTTTCAACATGATATCCATTGTGACGTATATCTTTAAAATTTAGTAGTTTCTTCGAGATCTACTATAATACAACACATCATCAATATACAATTTTGTCCCATTTGGAAACATAATGTGAACTCTTCCAGAGCTCTCTATTACATTTGCAGAGTCAAATATTGTATTAACATTAATTTCATCTAATGTTAATTGCAACAAATATTTTTTAACATGAAGAATTGTGTGAGTCATGCCACTATCCACCAAACACATGTTATCCTCCATTTTATAAAGTTTATTTTTTATGATGTAGTAAATGAAAAGTAAAATTTAAGAATTAGGAAAGATAACAAAATATTACCAAGCATATTATATGTAAAACTTTTAATAAAAAAATTACACAAGTTAATTTTTCAAAATAGCATAAACATGAAGATAATTTAATAGTAGACATTTCGATCCTCAATCAAATGATCAATTTTACCCCTAAGATCCTCAAAAAAATCAGACTCATACTTAGCATCAATGGATTCAAACAAATTCACTTTAGTATTCTTCCTTTTTCCTTTTAACGATGCCTTGTAAAGATCAACTAGGTGTTTAGGAGTGCGACATATTCGAGACCAATGACCTTTTGTTTCACACTTATAGCAAATATTGTCATTATTTTGCACTTATTATTTTGTTTAGAACTTTCTTTATTCTTTACCCATTTCCTTTGAGTCTTTTCAGCACCTTTGCTTTCAAACTTTGAAGGATGATCATCACGGGTCCAATAATTTTTCCTACCATGACCCCTTTTACCACCACAACCTCATCCACGACCTTGAGAAAAAGCCACATTCACTTCAGGAAATGGTGTTAAGCTTGTTGGATGACATTAATGATTTTTCAACAAAAGCTCATTATTTTGTTCAACCACAAATAAACAAGAAATTAGCTCAAAATATTTGGTAAATCTACGCTCTCGATATTGCTGCTACAAGAGCACATTCAAGGCATGAAAAATCGAATATGTTTTTTCGAACATATCATCATCGGTAATTTTTTCTCCACATAACTTCAATTGAGATCTAATTTTGAACAAGGCCGAATTATATTCACTTACAGTTTTAAAATCTTGCAGTCGTAAGTGTATCCAATCATATCGAGCTTTTGGAAGAATTTCCATTTTTTGGTGTTCATATCTCTCTTTTAAGTTCTTCCAAAGGACTAATGAATCATTAATAGTAAGGTACTCAATTTTCAATTCTTCGTGTAAATGATGTCGAAGGAAAATCATTGCCTTTGTGCAATCCTGCAAGGATGCTTGATTTCCTTCTTCAATTGTACTTCCAAGATTCATAGCATTAAGGTGAATCTCAGCATCAAGTACCTATGGTAGATAATTTCTTCAGAAATATCAAGAGCAACGAATTCAAGCTTTGTGAGGTTTGACATCATAAAGTCACTTTGAAAACAAATAAAAATCAAAGTTAGGTAAATATTAAATGGAAATGTTATTCTCACATATATCCCAACATAAAAATATTTAAGGACACATACTCAAGATAAGAGATATAGTTAACATATAAATATAGTTTGATGAAAAACTAAAGTCATATAGATAACAAATGTTAAAGGAAACAAGATTCTTATCGTAGAATATTACCAATGAAACTTGTTATACCATTAGAGACTTGATCATGCTGATAATGTGTTGTAAATGAAATAAAGAGGAATACAAAAAAGTTTGGAGTTATAGAAATTCAATTGTCTAGTTCTTCAGAAACTAGATGTTGCTAATCATCTTACATATCTCATTTTGTTGTAAAGTATGTCCCTATATAGGCAAATACATTGGCATCCCAAAGGTTAACCACATAATGAATCATTATGCAGGCATACCAAAGATTGTAACCTATTATCTAGATAGTCATCCACATAAATATACATGTTTTACAACATATTTCAACTTTTAATGATGTTAATTATAGAAGAAAAATATAATGAAAAAGAAATTTACTCCTTAGTTTTCTTTCCTTTCTTTTTCTAAGTAAAATTCTTGACTCAATCAGACCATTAATCTACCACATTCAACTCACTTATCTCATGTTCAAACTCTTGTCATATGATGATATGTTTCGCTCTTTTTTTTTTCTTTTGAAACAAACTTTTAAAAACTCAACTAAAATAAAAAGAGTGAAAGTAATAGAAATATGTGCTTTTTTGAAAATCTCTCTCATGAAAGTATTTTAGGCACACACTGGATCTAGATTGGGCACTCTTATGTCCCAAAAATCTATCTTGATTATCCCATGCACACATAAGACCTAGATGAGTCTCACATCCCATTCGTGAGACCTATTGAAGCCTTGTACATGCTCAAGAAACTCTCAGGAAGGGGCATACATTCTTAAAAGTCTTAATTTTAATGTGAAACTAATATTTTGCATTACATATAAAGATTTCCACTAAACATAAGAATCTTACTCCCACCTCCTCCATTGTAAGTATTATGAGAATCCTAATAATAGAAATCTTACTTTTTGGATCAAATTGTCTTTGTTGTTTTAGCAAATTTGACAATGATGTCACTATAACATTGTATTATCTCACTCTAGTATTATATTTAAAATAATAAATTATTAATAAATAAGTAATAATATTTATATTTTTTTTATAATAATATAATATAAAGGTTAATATCTAGACATCATATCGCCATTGATTATTTTGATTAATTAATTATTTAATTGCTAAAATTTGAATTTATACCCGAATTTAATTTAGTACATAATCCTAGTAGATTTTTATGTTGAAATTATAATTATTCTTTTTATATTGATTATATATATATGAAAAGCACTTAGTCAAAATTCTCAAGTTAGACCAAACATATACATAGGTCTTTGCGTGTGTACATTCTTGTTAATCTTACAACATAAATTAAATAAAAATATTTCAATAAAACTCGTTACATCGATATTCTCTAAAATGCCATTTTATGAGTATGTTTGATATTGTAAACCTTGCAACTTTTGATTTCAAGTTGGATTCTCACACAGTGGGTGTGGATTGACCATTGGTTGTAAACTTAACAAAATGGATAAAAATCCGTTAATTTGAACTGAATTCGACCCACTTAAACCAACACATAACTGATCCACATATTAAATGAGTCAAATATGATTTAAATTTTTTTTATTTGCCTCTAAATGAGTCGGTTGGTGGATTTCAAAATTTATCCAAAGAAAATCTGTCTATCCATTAACAACTAATATACAAATTTATAGATAATTTTATATACCTATGCTTACTAGGCATTAGTCCAACCAGAATAAGCCTAATTAGTCAAGGCTTAGTAGCACACTCCCAACTCTTTTACTACCATATGAGTCTTTGGGTTTCTCCTATGCCCACATTCAAATTTAAGCCTAAATACTCGATTCTAATTGTATTACCTTGAACCCGAAACCAGGGTCTGAAGTGTTATTTAAAATATATTTCCGATACCACCTTGTGATGCCTCGAACCCGCCAAGTGGAGCTCAGGTGCCATGTGTTCCATTACCTGTATCTGATATTCTCACATCAATTACGCAGCAGAAATAATAGTAACTCCTCAATAATATACCAGAGTTTCTACATATCTATAATCTCAAAAGGTATTCTCCAACATCCAGTATTCACAAACATATATATATACATCTCAAAAAACTTAAATATAATACAACCCCAAAATATACAACTCAAAAATGTAACCAAAGTTTATACCATCTCTCTCTCTCTCTCTCTCTCTCTCTCTCTCTCTCTCCCTCTCAAAAATGCTACACCAAGCCCTGAGCTCACTAAGCTCGATCACGTGGTCCTCTTGAAAAAGATAAAATTCCATATCAGGTGAGACACATCTTAGTAAGTCAGAATAGATTAACACCAGTGTGCGGCTAACATGAGGTTTGTGTACAAATATATAATCATCATTTATAAAAGTATCATAGTTATGAAACCATTCTCTGTCCCTACTCACACACATGTAGAATATTTTACCAATGAGAGTTCCCAAGGATTGAGGTGATTACCTGCCCATACAAATAGCACCCCTCTGCTCTGATACCTTATGCAACCTATAGCTACAACTGAAGCATATCAGGGCTCCTACCTTACTCAGTAAGCTCTCATGTGATTCGTTTATCTTGAACACACATACATTCACACAAATGTTTACTGGAAAAAGTTCTTGAGAATAGGAAAGATTACCCGCCCATACAAGTAGCTTCCCTTTGCCCTAATACAATATGCAGCCCAATATGACTACATCTGATATTAATCAGGGCACTCGCCTTTCTCAGCAAGCCGTCGGGCGGAGTGTATATTTCGCCCCAAATAAATATAATACTACAATATATAATACATATTTACTTTACTCTGTATCTGTTATCTCTATATTACTCATCTTTTCATGTTCTTAATATTTCACATCACATAATTCACTTTCACATTTCACATTATTCTCATTTCATGCACGTGAATCTCACTTCCACATTTCACATCATCCACATTTCACATTCACATTTTGCATTACTCTGATTTCATGCTACTCTGTATTCATCTTTGCATTCACATATTCTATTCTCATATTATTCACTGGTTAAATTAAACAATTATGCATGTAGAACTCACTACCAGATGGATAATCATTGTCATACTTCCTCCCATGACAGGTTGTTTAGTTCGAAGGCTGGACTTAACCCTGGTTGGCCCACTAGAGTTAAATAAGAAAACAACCTCTTCAATTTGTCAGTTAGATTGGCTTTCCCACACTAGTCTTGACTCCAGGAGGAATCTTAACCCTACGAAGCACAATCGACTATCCCGTCTCCACACTCTCCACGAGACGTGTGGGTGCACTAATCTCTACCAAAAATCATGCGCAACAATACTGTGCCTCACTAGGTCCACCAGAGTTCTAAAATCATACATTACAATTAAACATTCATATCTTGTTATGATTAACAATACACATGCAATATAATCCCAATACATTTCAGTATTTCCCAACATGTCATATATATATATATATATATATATATATATATATATATATATATATATATATATATATATATCACAACTCAACTCAATATTTTTATTTTACTCATGCGACACCATTTAAGTAATAGGCATAATTATATCATTTGAAACAACAAAAGCCAACCCATGCTCATCATCCATTTTATTGAAGATACACATCAAATTATCCCCACAATTTCCAGAAAACACATTACTTTAATCATTCCATTTTCACAAATAATAACTATAGCCCTAGGCTCAAAACCATAGTTTAAACGGTTGGTTTTACTTTAAAACTCACCTGACAATCATATACATTTATAAACACATATGCTTTCCATTTAAACCAGTAAATTCATAAAAACTACTAGCTTAATCTATTCCCCTTACCTGATTTTCTGAATTACGCCCGCAGGGACCCCAAAACGATGCCTGCGGAGCTCACCCGAACCCTAATTCAATCAAATCAATCATAAATAAAATACTATTTAAAATTTTATAGACCCATAAATTTCAAATAAACAATTAAACTCCCAAAAATAATCAATTTTCTTAATTCCTTAAATCTCACCCTGGCTTTGAAGTGGTGCCTAAAACCCCCAAATTGAAATTTTGCTCCAGCCAAAATGATGATGATTGAGACTAGGACCCCGTGATGGTGCCCGGTTGTCAATTTAGTTGAAGATTTACGAAGAAATTTAGCTAAAAACTATTGGCTTAATCTATTCCCCTTACCTAATTTTCTGAATTATGCCCGCAGGGACCCCGAAACGATGACTGCGGCGCTCACCCGAACTCTAATTCAATCAAATCAATCCTAAATAAAATACTATTTAAAATTTCCTAGACCCATAAATTCAAAATAAACAATTAAACTCCAAAAAATAACCAATTTTCTTAATTCCTTAAATCTAACGCTCGCTTTGAAGTGGTGCCTAAAACCCCCAAATTGAAATTTTGCTCCAACCAAAATGATGACGATCGAGACTAAGACCCAGTGATGGTGCCCGATTGTCAATTTAACTAAAGATTTAAGAAGAAATTGAGGAAAGAGAGGGAGTATACCTGTTGAGCCTATGGGTCATACCCAGTTTTGATAATGACAAATACTCTTCCTATTTAATGTTTGCCAAGTTTGTGTGTAGGACCATATTAGCAAAATCATATTGATGGCATGTGGTATCTTGAAGAAAAGGAAGACTCCGACTTATGTATTTGTTGTAATTTCTATTTGGGTATGTAATTTTTAATTAAGAAAAGGTCTATAATAATGCATATCATGCATGTAGGCCTTAGAGAGACCTTAGGGATCGGTCGACCAAAGCCAGATTTTTTCGGTAGGGTAAAAAGACCTTAGGTCCCAACACTTAGTGCACATAGTCCCCAATATCACTTATCATATGAAGGGAATTAAATAAGGAAAAATTGGACTTAAAATGAAAAACAAGTGAGAAGTCGGGCGACCAAACCCTAGGTGTTCAAAACACCTCGGGCACCCATACTGCTGAGAAGTTAGCGGGTTGACCAGGATTTGGGTGACCGAACCTGTAATGAATGTATCACCCTCGAGCGATCGAACCTGTGTCGGGGTTCTTTTCACCAACCCGTGCAACCAAACCTTTGTGTTTTAAATGGCCTCAGGCAACCAAACACCGATGTTCGGTTAACCGAATCTTATATCGGGTGACCGAAGTGTGGACAGTGAGTAAATCGCCTTGGTTCAACCAGCCGAACGTAGACTCTAGCTACCGAACATTTGAAAATAGAATTTTGAGTTGAGTCTATTCAGGTGACCGAACTAAGGTTCAGCCACCCGAAACCTCTCGGGTTGCTTATTTTTTATCGGGGTTAAAATTAAGTAAACTGGGTTAATTTTCTTAATAGATTTTAAAATAAATCAAATAATACCCTATGTGTCCCCAACGGTCATAATTTACTCATTCTCTATATATAGGGGCTCAATTGCAAAAATTAGTGGTGATTAGCAAATAGGATTAGCAAAAAATTCTCTCAAATTTCCTAAACCCTATTTGTTCATTCCAACCCCATAACACTCAAATACTTTCATTCCTTTGAGAAATCTTACTTTGTGAGTGTTCATTTATTGTTTGTTATTGCTTGATACTCTCAGCATATTCATTGTTATTTGATTTTCAAAGTGAGAGTAAAGCAAAAATTTTTCCCCCGATTTCATTTAATAAATCTGGGTGTGGGAAAAATCTTATAGCTAAGTGAGTCTTTACATTGTTATTGTAAGACTCATTGAGCTTATATTTTTGTGTGTAAAAATATTTTCACAAGCTTATTTTCAAACATCTCTTGTGGTAACATCTTGAAAAAATATTGGTTGAGATTGTTCGATTATACTTGCTAAAAATCTTTGAAACTCTAGTTTGTTATTAAGAAATATTTTTATACAAAGTTTCAAAGATTAGCTTATTGATACACTCTTGTGCTTGATTGCTTATAAACATAACCGTGAGTGTTGTTTGCACACATAGAGCACCAAACTTATAGTTCTTACATCATTGAGGTGCATTAATTATATTGTGCGTAGTGGTACATATCAGCTTATGTAAGAAGCATTTGTTTGTACGTAAATTTTATATTGTTTGCATTCTAGGCATGGGCTTGAAGAGGGAGATTAGCCCTAGTGAATAGCTCCGGATTGGCTTAGACCTAGTTAGGAAAGCTAGGTGCACCATCCTGGTAAGGTGTAGGTTGAGGTCAGCCCTATGAATTGGCCTGGTTGTAACCGGTGCCACTCCACCCGTTAAGTGAGCATTAGTGGAATCTTTGTGCTGGTGAGCCAAGGTGGGGACGTAGGCAGTATTGGCTGAACCCCGATAACATATCGTGTGTGCACTGTTAATATTTCTACAATTTATATTCTTGCACGTGTATGTTATAGTGTGAATGATGCATATGATTTAAATTCCACATTATATTTATTTGCACATTTGGAAATTGCATAGACAAACCCTAGGTTGTGTATATACTGTTGCTAGAAAGTTTAACCTAGGAGATAAAATTTTAAATTTTCAATTCACCCCCTATTGGGAGTACACCAAAGCTAATAATTGGTATCAGAGTCTTGTGGCATTGACTTAAACGTTTTTGCTAAAAGATCGAGATGGCTCACATCAATGTATCCCCATTTGGTGAGGGACAATCACCTATTTGTCCTCCTATATTTTGTGGTGAAAATTTCACCCAATGGAAAATTAAAATGAGTGTTTTCATAAAAATCTATAAACTGGAGGGCCTGACAGGTGATTGTGAATGGAATTTGTATGCCATGTAATGAAAATGATATAAATTTATTGCATGCGAATTCATATGCCATGGAGTTATTATATCGTGCTTTAGAGACTAATATTTTTCATGAGATTATGGCATGTTCTAGTGCAAAGGAAATCTAGGATGAACTTGAAAAGGAATATAGAGAATCCTAGGAAAAGGAGATTGTCACTCCAAATGCTCCAAGTCTTATTAATCAGGTAGTGGTAGATCATGAGCATACTGCAATAACCAACGAGGAGGTATATGCTTCTCCTTCTGGTTTAATTAATACTGCATGTGATGATTCATTTGTTGATTCTTGCAATACATTACTTGATGAATCATTTGTTGAATGTTATGATATTACTATTGACATAGCATGCAATGGTTCATGTAATAACTATGATATATCTTATGATGAATCATCAATTTTTTCTGATAATGATACTGTGTGCATGGATTCATATGATAATTATAGAGATAAATCTTGTATTGAATCATGCAGTGAGTTTTATGATGAAAACATATCATTGAATTGACAACTAGAAAATGATTCATTTAAAATTCATAAGTCTCTAGTTAGAATGTTATATTATAAAACTTTTCTGAAAAATCAAAACAAAAGGATTGCTATACAATTGAGAGAATTAAAAGATTATCATGATATTCTTGATAAGAGAAAAATTAAAAAGATATTGAAAATTATCTAGTTAAGGAAAGAAGTAAGTGATTATTCTAGAGCTTCTCCCAAAGTAAAATATGGAAAGAATAATCATACTAAACCCTTAAGATTCAAAAGAAAGAAATTTTTCAAAAAGGGTTCATATTATAAATCCCACAATCATGCTTCTTCGTGCAAACATAAAATCAAAAAACATACTTTGTCATGCACATACATAACTTGCTTACACTGCAAAAGAAAGGGGCACACTAAACATAATTGTTCATCTGGAGATGCCTGTGGCTTGGAAAAGAAAATGATATGGCTAATCATGAAGGCCAACCCTGTAGGTCTAAGGAAGATTGGATTTCAATAGATATTATATAATCATTTAATCCATCCTTAGTTCCTAGGTTTTAGGGATAGTGATGACCAAAAGGCTTGGGAGGTGGTTTAGGTTCAAAATGTAGAAGCTCAGTATACACATCCTCTTCCAAATGGACAAGGCATTCTTAATAGGTAATTAATTTCAAATGCTTAGCCCATGCTTAAATATAAATCTTTGAGTTAAGCCACTATTGGCCATTGCACAAGATTGAGTGTTAGAGAGCCATCTTATATCATGTATCACTATAACCTAAACTCACTTTTGAATATGAAAAGTCTAAATCAAAATCAAGTCATCACTCTAGGCTTAAAGCACTATTGATCATAAATGATTAATATATATTAAGTGTGTTTTTCATAAATCATCTTGCTATAATCAATATTAAAGGCAACCACTAAGACATTCAAGTTTTATTGATTAAATCAAAATATTCCCTTTGAGTTCAAAATACAAAAATCTTCTATTTTGGTTCACCATTCCATCCATAGGACTCTTTACCAAACCACGATCACATCTGGTAGAGATTATACCTATCCATCAGTTTGTGTCCTTGCTGCAAATCATGATCATATCTATAGGATATTTTTCATTCTCTAAAGAGCATTGTTTAAGAAAATTCATATACTCATAAATGCTCTTTGCCTAAACTCTTTGACATATTCAATTCTAAGCGAATTTCGTAAATCATGTCCACTCATAATGAATACTCTTCGAACTTAACAGAAATTGTAATCCTTGAGAGAATTTATTCATGTGCCCCACACATGCATTGAGATTTATAAGAAAAGAGGCAGACATTGGCTTATCATTTTATTGAATATTCATTGTGACTTTTTGGTCCAATAAGCCTAAAGCATTCATGCCAAGTCTAAATCCATTGAAAATCTTAGGAACCTTGGCTAAAATATTTGAAGATGAAAAAAAGCATAAAATGAATAAGTGCATAACTTAGGGGAGCATTTCTTTTAAAAATTTCATGACTCTTTTGAATGCTCTCATTATTATATTTCCATATGCCTTTATGAAAAACAACACAGCACTAAACTCATAACTATCCATTATTGTTTATTGTTTATATTATATCTTGGTGGATAGTGATTTTTTATTATCTAGTATTGTGAATTGTCATTGAATATACTGATTGATAATAGTGGATTACATGGAACGCCATCTACAAGGCTGTTGCAGAAACCTATTTACTTGCATGCTTGTTTGAAACGCCAATTGCATGGCTAATGCAGTATATTGTGTATTGCATGCTGGTAGTAGAAATAGGTTCTCGCGTGCTCAAATTGAATTATTTTGAATTGATTGCTTGAATTTATCAGGTTTTGGTGCATAAAAATTTGGGAAATGTTCAATTTACAGTCGGCATGCTGCCGAAATTTCGGTGGAATTTTCCCAAAACAAATCCATGTACAAAGATGATTATGATGATAAAAATGTTAAAATCTTTTTGAAAGGATGAGTGAAAACTCAATGAAAATTAAACTTCATCCTGACATAATCATCGGACATTTAGAGGAGCTCAGCTCCATCCCTATAGAAAAGACTCAAAGAACTCATATACATCAATTTGCTTCTCAAATATTGAGGCTTTTCTAAGAAACATGAACATCATATCGAGCTCTTAAAATTATATATTTTGATATGGATTGTTCTTGGTTGTGAACACAAAATCATGCCTTAATATATCTTTTCTGATGCATGTGTAATCCATAGGGATGATTATATTGGTCGCATAGTAAAATGAATAAATCTTAATCCAGTATACTCATTTTAAAAGACTTAAATATGAAGGCTTTTGCTGCATGACATGATTAAATGAAATTAGTCTTTAACTGGTATAAGCAGTTTATCTCATATAAGCAATAATTCAAATTGATAGGGGGAGCATCTAGAATTAAATTACTACCCTGTTTTGCTCACCCATATATTCAGTTTAGATCTGTTATTGAATCAAGTGTAGCATGTGTTTGGATGAAATGCTTTTTTGAAAATCTTAAGTTGAGATATGTTAATTTTCTATAGTCATCTGATTGACCATATGATCTTGTATGTGATTGTTAAATCTTTAGGATCATTATGGTTGTATTTTTCTGGTCATTAGATGTTTTATGCTTAAATTTTCACTAGAAAAATTCTGCTTACATGTGCTTCAAATTAAATTTTCTTCTTCAGCAAGCGACCCCCAGTTTTTTTTTTTTTTTTAACATTTCAAAGGGGGATATATATATAAATATATATATATATATATATTTACATATACTTTTTGGCAAGAACTAATCTCAAAACTAAATTCTTTTCCTCTTGCCTTATTATTATTATATACATATATATTTTTTAAAATTGCATAACTGGTTTGGTAACTTCATATGAAAATGCATGCAAACTAGTTAGACTGTGTTTGTGTTCAAACCAACTATATGCTATCATATGTCGTGTGTTTTAAACTCATATCTTCCACAGGTCTTATGATATGTTTCAATTGCAATGGTTTGTGCATATTTATGGTCTAATTCTATTTTCATGTCATTTAAATCTTTAAATAACCAGCTATATATAGTTTGTGTGCTTAATTGCTAAACCTATCATTGCTATATATGTTATGAATTTGTTAGTGCTATGAAATGCACAGCTATCATATCTTTTGCATATTGATAATTATATTTATGTTTTTTGAGAATACTGGACTATTTGAGTAAGTAGTTGTGGATATATTGTCAATATATTACTCAATCAGGTCACTTGTATACAAAGATTTTTAGGAAATGCTCTCCTTTCAAACGGCATGCTGCCGAATTTTCTTAAAATTTTCCCAAACCATATCTCGTATATGAATGACACATTCCTTTTATTTTCCTATATATACATAAATGATTTATTTAGACCCCTTTTTCTATTGCCAAAAGGGGGAGAAGTAGGAAAATATTTGTCATCATCAAAAAGGGGGAGATTGTTGACCCTATGGGTCATACCCGATTTTGATAATGACAAAGACTCTTGGTATTTAACGTTTGTCAAGTTTGTGTGCAGGACCATATTAGTAAGATCATATTGATGGCATGCAGTATCTTGAAGAAAAGGAAGACTCCGACATATGTATTTGTTGTAATTTCTATTTGGGTCTATAATTTTTAATTAAGAAAAGGTCTGTAATAATGCATATCACGCATGTAGGACTATAAGCTCAAGACCTTAGAGAGACCTTAGGGATCGTTTGACTGATGCTGAATTTTTTCGGTAGGGTAAAAAGACTTTAGAAAAGACCCTAGGTACCAACACTTAGTGCACAAAGTCCCCAATATTAGTTATCATATCAGGGGAAATAACTAAGGCAAAATTGGACTTAGAATAAAAAAATAAGTGAGAAGTTAGGCGACCAAACCCTTGGTGTTCAAAACACCCCGGGCGCTCGAACCACTGAGAAGTCAGTCGGTTGACCAGGTTCCGGGAGACCGAACCTGTAATGAATGTATCGCCCTCGGGCGACCGAACCTGTGTCAGGGTAATTTTCACTAACTTGGGCGACCGAACCTTTGCGTTCTAAGTGGCCTCGGGCAACCGAACACTGAAGTTCAGTTAACCAAATCTTAGATCGGGAGATCGAAGTGTGGACAGTGAGTAAATCACCTTGGTTCAGCCAACCGAACCTAGACTCGAGCTACCGAACATTTAAAAATAAATTTTTGAGTTGAGTCTATTCGTGCGACCAAACTAAGGTTCAGCCACCCGAAACCTTTCGGGTTGCTTATTTTTTTTTAAGGGTTAAAATTAAGTAAACTGGGTTAATTCTCTTAATTGGTTTTAAAACAAATCTAATAATATCCTATGTGTCCCCAATGGTCATAATTTACCCATTCTCTATATATAGGGGCTCATTTGTAAAAATTAGTGGTGATTAGCAAATAGGATTAGCAAAAAATTCTTTCAAATTTTCTAAACCTTATTTGTTCATTCCAACCCCATAACACTCAAATACTTTCAATCCTTTGAGAAATCTTACTTTGTGAGTGTTCATTTATTGTTTGTTATTGCTAGATACTCTCAGCATATTCATTGTTGTTTGAATTTCAAAGTGAGAGTAAAGTAAAGATTTTTCCCCCCATTTCATTTAATAAATCTGGGTGTGGGAAAATCTTATAGTTAAGTGAGTCTTTACATTGTTATTGTAAGACTCATTGAGCTTATATTTTTGTGTGTAAAAATATTTTCACAAGCTTATTTTCAAACATCTCTTGTGCTAGCATCTTGAGAAAATATTGGTTGAGATTGTTTGATTATACTTGCTAAAATCTTTGAAACTCTAGTTTGTTATTGAGAAGTATTTTATACAAAGTTTCAAAGATTAGCTTATTGATACACTCTTATGCTTGATTGTTTATAGACATAACCATGAGTGTTGTTTGCACACATAGAGCACCGAGCTTACAGTTTTTACATCATTGAGGAGCATTAATTATATTGTGTAAGAAGCATTTGTTTGTATGTAAATTTTATATTGTTTGTATTCCGGGCGTGGGCTTGAAGAGGGAGACTAGCCCTGTTGAATAGTCCTGGATTGGCTTAGACCCGGTTAGGAAAGTTAGGTGCACCATTCTAGTAAGGTCTAGGTTAAGGTCAGTCCCGTGAATTGACCTGGTTGTAACCGGTGCCACTCCACCCGTTAAGTGAGCATTAGTGGAATCCTTGTGCTGGTGAGCCAAGGCGGGGACATAGGCAGTATTGACCGAACCTTGATAACATATCGTGTGTGCACTGTTTATGTTTCTATAATTTATATTCTTGCACGTGTATGTTATAGTGTGAATGATGTGTATGATTTAATTTTCACATTATATTTATCTGCGCATTTGGAAATTACATAGACAGACCTTAGGTTGGGTATATACTATTGTTGGAAAGTTTAACCTAGGAGATAAATTTTTAAATTTCCCATTCACCCCCTCCTCTTGGGAATACACCAAAGCTAACAGTACCTTACCTCAAGAGTGGTGCCTAGGTCACTTCTACGACAAATCCACTCTGGTAGGAATGTTGGTGGTGGAGATCGGAACCCAGCGATATCTTCTATTTTCTGATCGACCGAATATTTACTGAGAAAATGAGGAGCGAGAGAAGATGACATGAGGAGAGGGACGAGAAGTGAGAGAGACAGAGAGACGCAGGTCATCTGCCAATTCAAATGGAAATGAAAAGCTTCTTCCAAAAGCGCGCGCGCGCGCGCACACACACACACACACACACACACACATATATATATATATATACATAACATTAGTATAATATAAGTTATATATATATGTATATATATATATATATATATATAAGGTTATTATAATATAAATAAGTTAAAAGTATTATTTATTTCAATTAGTTTTTTTCATACTATTCCTTTTATTTATTTATTTAATTTAGTAATGTTTAATTAATTTGTTTATTAATAATAATAATAATTTTTTTTTCGGGTTACTACACTAATGATTAAACAAATGCCCTAAATTCGTAATTTATAATTTTGTGATTGGTTATTAAAATTTAATATTTTACTAAATTATATTTTTAAAAATAACTTGTTTTTATGTGAAATAAATTGTTCCTTGGATGGTTAACAAGATTATAATAGGAATGGGAATTATGGATTATTCATCATCCACCACAGATTATCCGATCTAAACAATTATAAATCCACTACTTAATTGAGCTGAATATATATTATAATTTTCTCACCCGATAATTCTCCTAATTTTTAATGATTATCCAACTCGATCCGCACTTCATTTTTTGGAAGTCTAGTTGTCTCAACCAAACTCGATGGACAGCAAGTGATAACTCGTTGATGATGCAAAAGATCGACAATGTTGGGAATCCAATGATGGAAGGAGCACTTCACGGATAAACAACTCATAACACTAAACACAATAGTAGAAGTTAGTACATTCATTTTTATGCAGAACTCATGATTGGTTTGATTAAATTAAACTTTCACCTGCGACATCGTTACGTAGTAATTAACAATTTAAGAAAAAGAAAGCAACATTGATGCGTCAGCAAATAAAATTAAGATTTGCTTTGCCTCTATATGCTTTTAGGGTGAAACCCAAGACAAAATAAAAGGTAAAAATAAATAACTTTTTAGTGTGATTGCAACTTGCACTTGATTTTTTTTATTTTTTATTTTTTTGAGCTTCTAGTTAAGAAAATATATTATTACCATAGAGACTCATACACAACGCTTCTATTTTATGTGATTAAAAATTTTTACATATAATATCGCTCAAGTATTATAAATTGAATGAGATCGAAATATTTTAAATGATATTTTTTTAATTTTATTTGTCAAAATCTTACGTATAAAATGTATAAGTGTTATGGTTAGCTTATTCAAAGGTGTTGGCGCCAAAAAATTAGATTAGTTTTGAATATAATCATTGAAAAAGATGAGCCAACAACAGTTATTTTATTCCGTCATAACATAACCAAGTCCACCCACCAATTAATTAATTATTAGCATCAAAAACTATTTGAGTCAACAAGTTATTAATAAATTCAATTGAGTCCACTTGTCAAAAAATAAACCATTTAAGTTGGGACATGTTATTTTCATGGAGTCCACTATCTCTATTAAACAAAGAAATGTTGCCTTTATTTTTATTCTCATTTTTTTGCTTTTTCATCCCTTTTACCTAAGTGCAGTCAATTGGTTATAAGACCATGTTTGTTTGACTAATAAAGTTATGTAGGACCGTAAAATCTTAAATAATGTATAATATTGTTCATATAATATTATATAGATTGATATTTATATATTGCATTACCTTATCTATATTAATTATATTATGCTATATAGTTTATTATGTAATGTAATTTGCAACATAAAAAATGCAATAAATATTCGGTGCATAAGGTTTTTAGGTCATATCAAGTTTGAGGACGATATAGCAAGCATGCATATGAAGTGTTATTTTTTCAATTAAAGAAGTTATTTGTGACTTTGAACATGGGATACTTGAGTGTAACAGTTTTACATAGCATAACAATAATATAATGTAATACAATATAATACATAATATGATATACCACTCTACTATCGTACCATTGTAACATAAAATGTATATATAATATAATGTAACTTAAGATAATATAATATATCACTTAATTCACATTATATTGTTATTATAATATAAAAATATAGTAAAATATATTTTATACCAATTTTTCAATTCCTAAGCTAGTCCACATAGGTGCCCAACCATCATGTGAGTCCATTAGCACATGTTCAAGTAAGAAATGTTGCCTAATTTCCAAATTTTTGGTGCATGAATAATTAGTAGGGTTCTTGGATAAACATATAGTACTATCACATACAGTCGAAACAAACTTGAAACTTAAACCATAATCACTACAAAAAAATAGGGTTATTAGTGATGGTTTAAAACCGTCACTAATAATAAAAAAAACGTCACTAATAGTATTAGTCACGGTTATATCAGTATTAGTGACGGTTTTAAATTTGTCACTATATCTGCGGTTACTACTACTTATTAGTGACGAATTTTAAAACCGTCACTAATAATGGAGTATTAGTGACGGTTTATCCTATCACTAAAATCCTAAGACCGTCACTAAAAATTCTACATTTTCCTGACTCAAAATCGTCACTAATAGTCCATTATTAGTGACAGTTTTAAAATCGTCACTAATGCTCACTAGAGCAGCTATTAGTGACAGTTTTTTAACCACCACTTATAATAAACTATTAGTGACAATTTTGAACCAAGAAAATGTAGAATTTATAGTGACGGTCTTAGGATTTTAGTGACGAAATAAAATCGTCGCTAATACTTTAAAATATTGACTATTAGTGATGGTTTCAGAACTGTCACTAATAATTGACTATTAGTGATGGTTTTAAAACTGTCACTAATAATTTAAAATTAATAAATTTTTTTTATTTCATTCGTTAGTTCCTGTAAAAACCTATAATTACATTTTACCATACATAATATTAAACTAGAATTACTAAAAAAAATAATAAATTATTCAAAATTCAAATACAAATACAAATACAAGTACATTATACAAATTAAAATTAAAATACAAAAATTCATTCTATTCAAATAACAAAAAATGCAGAAAAGTCAAAACCTACATTCGATTATAGTGCCTAGCATTGTCCTGATATTGTGACAGACGCAAACTTTAAAAATTAATAATTGTAAAAAAAAATTAGTATATGATTTTTGAACATATATGTATACGTACTATAAGTATAAATTATTTGATAGCAAAAAGATCGGACAATATTCAGACATAATTAAAAAAAATGATACAATTTTAAATAGCTAAGTTTAATCAGTTGGAATTCACCACGCTCGGTTTCAACCTCGTATGTCTAACTTGGACACGTGAGTGCTGTAATCGACTAAATAAGTTTGCTAAGTTTGTTTGTATTCTTACTTTACTTTTAAGTGCACCAAAAGCTCTCGAGGAGGAGTTTTCGAGACTGTCAGCTCTAGCACATCCAGATCAATGTCACGAACGTGTTGGGATTAACCCCACTCGGTTTGGACTTCATATGCCGGACTTAGATACCTGAGTGCTTAAAATGAACTAAGTTTACTATGTATGTATTCGAACTTTACTTCTAAATGGCGAAAAAGCTCTCGAGGAGGAATTTTTGGGTACTGTCAAATCCGACACGTCCAGTTCGATGTGACGGATGTTTTGAGACTGACGCAGTTCAGTTTGGATCTCGTATGTCCAAATTGGACACTTGGGTGCTTAAAATGAACTAAGTTTAATTACTATGTTTGTATTCTAACTTTACTTCTAAGTGGGGAAAAAGCTCTTGGGAAGGAGTTTTTGGGCACCATTAGCTCCAGCACATCCAAGTCAATGTGATGGATGTGTTGGGACTAACCGTACTTAGTTTGGACCACGTATGCCTAACTTAGACACCTAAGTGCTCAAAATGAACTAAGTTTACTAAGCTTGTTTGTATTCTAATTTTCCTTCTAAGTGGGAAAAAAGCTCCCGGGGAGGAGTTTTTTGGCACCATTAGATCCGGTACGTCCAATTCAATGTGACAGACATGTTGGGACTGACCCAACTCAGTTTGGTCCTCGTATGCCCGAATTGGACACTTGGATGGTTAAATTCAACTAAGTTTACTAAGTTTGCCTCCAAGTGCATAATATTCAATTGGCATGGAATTTTTGAATACCGTTAGCTCCAACACGTCAAGCTTAATGTCATAGACGTGTTGAGACTAGCCACACTCGATTTGGACCTTGTATGGTTGACTTGGAGACCTGAGGATGAACTAAGTTTACAAAGTTTGCATGCATTCTAACTTTGCTTCTAAGTGGGGAAAAAGCTCCCGAGGAGCAATTTTTCAGCACCGTCAGATCCGGCACGTCCAGTTCAATGTGATGGATGTGTCGGAAGTAATGCAATTTAGTTTGGATCTTGTATGGCTGAATTGAAAACTTAGGTGCTTAAAATGAACTAAGTTTAATTACTATGTTTGTATTCTAACTTTGCTTCTAAGCGGAGAAAAAGCTCTCAGGGAGGAGTTTTTGCTGGCACGTCCAAATTAATGTGATGGATGTGTTAGGACTGACTGCACTCGTTTTGGACCTCGTATGTCTGACTTGGACACCTGAGTGCTTAAAATGAACTAAGTTTACTAAGTTTGTTTGTATTCTAATTTTGCTTTTAAGTGGGGGAAAATCTCTCGGGGAGTAGTTTTTGGGAACCATTAGATCTGGCAGATCCAGTTCAATGTGACAGACATGTTGGGACTGACCCAACTCAGTTTGGACCTCGTATGCTTGAATTGGACACTTGGATGGTTAAATTTAACTAAGTTTACTAAGTTCTCCTCTAAGTGCATAATTTTTAATTGGCATGGAATTCTTTAGCACCATCACCTCCAACGCGTCAAGCTCAATGTCACAAAAGTGTTGGGACTAACCACACTCAGTTTGGACCTTGCATACCCGACTTGGACACCTGAGTTCTTAAAATGAACTAAGTTTACTATGTTTGTTTGCATTCTAACTTTGCTTCTAAGTGAGGAAAAAGGTCTCGGGGAGGAATTTTTTGGCATTGTTAGATTTGAAACGTCCAATTCGATGTGACAGACATGTCGGGACTGGCACAATTTAGTTTGGACCTTGTATGCCTAAAATGGACACGTGGGTGCTTAAAATAAACTAACTTTAATTACTATGTTTGTATTCTAACTTCGCTTTTAAGAGGGGAATAAGCTCCCGAGGAGGAGTTCTTGGGCACCATTAGCTTCGACACGTTGAGATTAATGTGATGGACGTGTCAATACTGACCGCACTCAGTTTGGACCTCTTATGTTTGACTTGGACACTTGAGTGCTTAAAATGAACTAAGTTTACTAAGTTTGTGTGTATTCTAATTTTGCTTCTAAGTAGGGAAAAAGCTCCCGAGGAGTAGTTTTTGGGCACCATCAGATTCGGCACATCCAGTTGATGTGACAGACATGTCAGGACTGACTCAACTCGGTTTGGACCTCGTAAACCCGAATTGGACACTTGGATGGTTAAATTTAACTAAGTTTACCAAGTTTTTCATTAAGTGCATAATTTTCAATTGGCATGGAATTTTTTAGCACCATTACTTGCGGCACATCGAGCTTAATGTCACAAACATGTCGGGATTGACCACACTTGGTTTGGACCTTGTATACCTGAGCTCTTAAAATGAACAAAGTTTACTACGTTTGTTTGCATTCTAACTTTGCTTCTAGGTGAGGAAAAAGCTCTCGGGAAAAAGATTTTTGGCACCATCAAATCCGGCACATCCATTTCAATGTTACGGACGTGTCGGGACTGACGTAATTCAGTTTGGACCTTGTATGCCTGAATTTGATACCTGGGTGTTTAAAATGAACTAAGTTTACTAAGTTTGTTTGTATTTTAACTTTGCTTCTAAGTGGGGAAAAAAGCTCCTAGGGAGGAGTTTTTGGGAACCATTAGATTCGGCACATCTAGTTCAATATGACGAATGTGTTGAGACTAACCCAACTCAGTTTGGATCTCGTATGCCCGAATTGGACACTTGGGTGGTTAAATTAAACTAAGTTTACCATGTTCGCCTTTAAGGGCATAATTTTCAACTGGCATAGAATTTTTGGGCACCATCAGCTTCGACACGTTGAGCTCAATGTCAATTAATCAATATGCATAATTTTATAAACAAGTTGACCCAGCCCGACTCATCGACGAGACAGTGTCCTTGTCGATGGGCCGCGGAAGGAAGTTCGTCGACGCCAAGGTGGCCTCGTCGACGAGCTTGATATTTCAAGATTTCCCAAAATCTCTTGGCATCTTCCCTTTGATGAGCTACTGAATCTCGTCACAGAGCCAAACAAGAGGCTTCATCGACGAGAAAAGAAGCCTCGTCGACGAGTCCTATAGATTTTTGGCTTTAAAACTTTCCTTCTCTTTTCCTCATTTATTTAATACACTTATCTTGGGTCAGGTTCTTACATTAGTTTTCTAAAATAACTGATGTAAATAAATCCCCTTACCTTTTCTTGAACTCCGAAACATGAAATATATGGCTCCCAAAACAGCGAACCGAGTTCTCAGAACCTATAAGCCAAACAACAGTACTTCAACACAATCCTATTTACTACAGATCTATCAAACCAAAAATGAATGTAGACCCTTACCTCGATTTCAAGATGAAACTCGAAAATCCTCAAAACAAAGATCTGATCCACTATAACCGTAAAGGTTTTCCCCCTGATCCACGTAGTAATGTCGGACCGTAGATTTGGGTGACAAACAGTGAAGGATCGAAGAGAGAGAGAGTGAGAGAGAGATAGAGAGAGAGAGAGAGAGAGAGAGAGAGAGAGAGAGAGAGAGAGTTTTGAGTTTTCTTAACTATGAAGCAATGAATAGATATTTATAATTTAGTTGACTTGGCCAGACTCGTCGACGAAGTGGTGCGCTCGTCGACTAGCAGAAGAAGGGCATTTGTCGACAACAGAGTTGGCCTCATTGACAAGCCTGAGATTCCCAAAATTCCAGAAAGCTCTCGGCATCCACTCGTCGACGATCCTTTGAACCTCGTCGACGAGCCATAGAAGAGACTTCATCGACGATAGAAGGAGCCTCGTCGACGAACCCTGTTGTTTTCACCTTTTTAAATTCCTTCCCCTTTTCTTATTTGTTTAATCCACATTTCTCGGGACGGGTCCTTACAGGTCGTCTAAGCCAAGTCAACTTATTGACTTTTTACCTATTCGGTCGATTGATACATTTTTAATGCCCTAAGTTTGGTCGGCCGAAGCCCTTTCAAAATTAAACATAGGTCCTATTTTTTTATTAAAATTCACCCTTATTTGCATAGATATAACTTGTGAGTTTAAAGGGGATTTTTCATCTGGTGTTTAGGGACCTAAAGTCAATTTATGGCCTAGGCTTCTTAATTGAGCCCAAAAATCAGGCGGTCGACCAAAGTCTTATCTAAGGTCTTTTGATTTTCCTATGGTCCTTCTACGGTCATTACAGAGCTTTCATTCATACCATGCATGCCATGCACTATTACACACCAAATAGAAAGACTAAATGCAATTACAAAGAGAAATAAATGTCTTCTTCTTCTTCTTTTGCTCCTTTGATCATAGAGTACGCCAGGCTGTACGATCTTTATGCTCCTCAAGCTTCCATCAATCCTTTTTCATGTGTGTGTTCTGAAATATTAACATGTTCAATTACTAAGCACACACATTAGTTTCAAGTGCTTTGTTAGCATCAAAATAGAGATCGGACTCAAAAAGTCAACAAAAGCCCACAAATGCGCTTGTTACCTCTTCCAAATTTAAGGTTTCTTTACCCCATGTTAGAGTCATAACTAAGTGTTCATACTTGTGAGATGATGGTAGGAGTTTCATTGGGGTCAGATCGCCTCACGAACTTTTGGATCCTAGATTCAGCATACAACACCTATAGGTTGGTTAATTCTGATTTTGTTCTAATGGGTAGTGATGTTTCATGCAAAATAATTGGAATATGAAGCATGAAAATTAAGATGTTTGATGGTGTTGTGAGAACACTATGTGATGTAAGACACATACTGGACCTACAGGAGTTTAATTTCATTGGGCACTTTGGATTATAATAGATTTAGTTACAAGTCTGAAAGTGGGGTTATGAAGGTGTGCAAAGGCATTCTAATGGTGATGAAAGGGTAAACGTTAGCGAGAAACATCTATGCACTGCTAGGCACTATAGTTGTAGGTGGAGATGCAACCGTAGATTCTAAGTTTGATAACACCGTTTTGTGGCATATGTGGTTAGGGCATATAGGTGAGCATGGGATTAAGGTGCTTCATATGAGGAATATTTTGAAGGGTATGAAAACATGCAAGCTGAATTTTCGCAACTTTTGTGTTCTTAGGAAGTAGAACAGGGTGCAATTCAAAACAACCGACACACAAAACGGAAAGTATTCTTGACTATATTCATTCGGATGTTTGGGGGCCGATTAAAGTAGCATCACGGGGTGAACGTACATATGTATTTTTTGGGTTTCACTGATGATTACTCACAAAAGGTCTGGGTGTACTTCATGCGTTACAAGTTAGATACATTTGTCATGTTTAAATAGTGGAAAGCTAATGTGGAAAACTAGACCAAGAGGAGAATTAAATGTCTCAGGTAAGATAATGAGACCGAGTATGCTGATTTGAGGTTCATGGAGTTCTGTGAGCAGCATGGCATAAGGAGACATTTTACAATTTACCGGACACCACAATAAAATGGTGTGGTAGAAAGGATGAACTGAACTCTGGCTGAGAGAGTTTGGTGTCTTAAATTAAATGCAGGGTTAGTGAAGAACTTCTAGGTCTAGGAAGTGTGTATGGCGTTTCTTAGTTAATCGACCACCAAGGGCATCACTAGAAGGGAAAGTTGCATAGGAGGTTTGGACAGATAATGCGGTAGACTACTCCGGTTTGAGAGTTTTGAGTTGTCCATCGTATATGCGCATTTCTAGTGAGGAGAGATCAAAACTTGACGTAAAGTATAGACACTACATTTTTCTAGGATATCAGAAAGGTGTAATGGGGTTCAAGTTGTGGGATCCAATGATAAACAAGGTGGTGATCAGTAGAAATGTGGTTTTCAATGAGCAAGTCATGGTGAAGCGTACTTAAGAAGATGATGAAGAGAAATACAAGTCAGAAAACTAGAGCAGAGATGAGCATGTCGTGCAGGTGGATTTAGAGACTCAAGACAATGATGATGGTCCCCAAAATACAGGAAGTTTTAGCTTGGGAAAGCAAACAAGTTGACAGTGTTCCTATACGCGGATCCAGAAGCACTATCTGACCGCCACCCATGTATGGTTTTGATGATCTAGTGTCTTATGCTCTCACTACCAGTTGCAAGGATCCAACTACTTTTCAAAAGGTAGTGCATGGCCAGGAGAAAAGTAGATGGATGAGTACCATTGTGGAGGAAACGGAGTTGTTGCATAAGAACCAGACATGAGATTTAGTGGAGCTTGCATATTGGAAGAGGGCGATAGGTTGCAAGTGAGTGTATAGGAAGAAGAAAGCAATTTCAAAAAAAGTATGAAAGAAGTTTAAGGCATAGTTAGTAGCAAAAGAATGCTCGCAAAAGAAAGAAGTTGATTATGATGAAATCTTCTCACTTGTGGTCAGACACACTTCCATCAGGGTAGTGTTAGGATTAGTGGCACATTTCTCTAATATTTTATTTCATTTTTTCCTTTTCTATATATATATTTTTTATTTTCAAGGTAAAAATTTCATTTTTTTCTTGTATTTCCCCATTTTATTGAATTAACAATCATGTTATATAAGCCCTAGATAAAATGAGATGTCTTTAGTTATTATTATTTTTTAATGGATGGTCTATAACAATGAACTTTTGCAAAATTGGGATGCCAAAAAATCCCAATAATTATTGGTAATTCCAAATAAAAAGAAAGAAAAAAGTACCAAATAATGACCATATATATTACTAACAAGAAAAATGATCACTAGCCAATGACCATATTTTCGTAGAAAGTATCAAAGAATTATTACCCTAAAGTAATCAACTTAAGGCCACTTTAATTATGAAAAATAATTTTTATTTTTCAATTTTAGCTTTAAAAATTCATTTTATTTTTAGTTTTCTAGTATTTTTATAGAATGTTGAAAACAATAAAAAATTATTTTTTTCCTTGTGCAAATATTGAAAAACTGAAAAATAATGAGACATTTTTGTAACTTTTGAAAAACCATAAATAAAAGATAAAACTTTATTTTTTATTTATTTTTTTATTTTTATTTTTATTTTTTTGACTATATAGGAACTTCAGCCACCAACAAGCCCTTTGGATCCCCTAGTGCGGCACCAAACCTATGGATCAGCGTATAATGGTCTCTTCACAAAATATACTCTTATAATGCAGTTGGAGATCACATTTTGAATTGATGTCTATGTATATTTTGATAAAATATAAAATAAAATTTTATTTTATTTTATATAAATTTAAATTAAAGGTTTATAATTGTACTCCTAAGCATAACCTAAGGCTTTATTTGGATCAAAGATTTTATTTGGGGAATGAACGGAAAGGATAATAAAATGGAAATTCACTTTCCATTAAATTTTTTCTCTATATGAAATATTATTAAAGATTAAAATTTGTTCTAATATTATTAAAAATAATAAATTTTTGTTCTTTGTTTGGTTAATTTTTTTCTCCCATTTCTTGATAATTATTTCTTAAAAAACAATTAGTTTTCTTTAATGATACAGATTGTGTTAGAATTGTAGTGGTCGGAGAGAGAAAAGAGGTGAACAAAAATCAAACTAGAGGACAAAGCTAATAGATAAAAAAAGGAATAGTTGAGGGGAGAATAACGAATAGTTAGAAAATGCACTTTAATGCCGTCACAATAAATCATAATAAGACATGTAAAATCGGGACTTCAAAATTTTTAATAAAATATTTTATCTTTGGCAGTCACAAAAATTTGAATTTTAGAAGTTCATTTTAACTATTGCATAAAACTAAATTTTGCATGTTATTTTTATTTCATTTTTTATGTTGTATACATAAATGCGTATGTACAATTTTTTTTTCAATCAGTGTTAAATAAATAATTCCATGGAAATATCACAAAAGGAAAATTGCACAAGAAGTAATGTGCCATTGTCCACTAGTAAGAATAGAGGACCGAGCCACTGAGGATTGGATGTTAACATATATGTTCAGGCACGAGAATAAAAGAGAATAAAGGGAGGAAACGTGAAACATATTTCCTAGACATTAGATAGATTGTCAATGTCATCCCACACCCCTGCAAACAAAATTCGCCACACTAAAATATATTCTTATGAAAATATCATAATCAATCACATAACTCTCTCTCTCTCTCTCTCTCCTCTCTCTCTCTCTCTCTCTCTCTCTCTCTCTATATATATATATATATATATATATATATATATATATTATAAAAATATTATTATTTGTTTATTATTTATATTATTATAACTTTCTATGTATATATTTTTACATTGTTACAATAGTATTATGTATTTACTATTAATATTATCATTATTATCTTGAACCAGGTACAAACAATGGAGCGGAGTTGCGGGCTTTTACTAGTGGTGTTCGACTCTATAAAGAGTTGAGATATTAGAATATTTGTATTAAAAGCGACTTGGAATTGGTGGTGAAATGATTCACATATGGAATTTGTTCCTCTTGGTGTTTGTGGGACTTTTGGAAATAATTGGAAGAGGAGTTACAAGGTCTTCGGTTCCCTATAAAGCACCAATTTAGAGAAGGTAATCAGGTGGCAAATTTCTTGACTCGTCAAGGCAAGGGAGGCAACACAAGGAGATATTTTGCAGGTGATGTGTTGTCAAGTAAAATGAAAAGATCTCATTCATATGGATAAGACGAGTATTCCAAGCTTTCGTCTTTAATTGACATCATTTGGTTTTCCTCTGATTTATGTTTGTAGATAATTGACATCATTTTGCAGGTAATTTTTTTTTATGTATGCTTATTTTTGATTCCATATAGACATGTTTAGATTGTTTTAGTTTGGATTGTGGTATTGATTTTTGTATTATTGGTTTTGATGCTTGGGATGGTTTTTATAGTTTATTTGAAAATCTCATGTATCCTGCTTGTAGTCGCAGTATTCTTTCGTCATAAGTAAGGGCTATCAATAAAATTGGGGGTTTGTTAAAAAAAATATTATCATTATTATCATCTCTACTGGTTATAATGTGTTTGGTTTGCGGATTAACCAACTTTTCCAGAAAATTCTTTTTGATATCTAGGTATTTGCATGTTTAGTTCGTGATTAACGGTTTCATTTCTAAGAATGGTACATATTCACGTAAGGTGTTCTAATGTTAGCATCCTTATTCCATTGCAAAGTGGAGGTCCCCAAATTACCTGCATAAGGGAATCACCAAAAGGGTCCTAGATGAGAGAATTTAATTTGCTAGACAATGTGGCCTTTGCATCAAACACTACATGAGACCTAAAATACTCACCCACACACTATACATTATATTATGATGAAACATTTAGTAGTCCATGCAAATTAATGTAGAATGTAATTCACACAAGCGTACAAAAAATAAGACTAAATAGCTTACCTAACATTTTTGGAATCTTAAAAATCATTTCAGGATATTTTAAGAATTTTGTACGAACTTTTAAGACCTATGCAAATTTCAAAACATTTTTTCAATTTTATTTGAATTTTTGAATTTTTATAATTTTATGAATTTCCCATTTTTTTTGGAAATTTTCTCTTGATTTTATGATTTATTTATTTTTCACAATTCAAGTAAAAAACTACCAAAAAGTAAAGATTCGAAAAGCAATTTATTTTATTTGGTATTTCTTTTGGGTTTTGTAACCACGAGCTTTTATTTTAACCTAACTCATGATTTTTCTTTTGCTCCATTTTTTCTCGTTTTTACACATTTAATATAACGAATAATAAGAATAATAATAATGATAATAATAAACAACCAAGACTACCTAAGTGTTTTTTTATGGAAGAATTAAGCTCATACATTGAGATTTGAGCATGCAGGAAAATGGCAAAACAACCATATAATAGCATATCTAAGTATACAGTAACGCAACCTCACTGAAAACTCACGTAGTAAGCTCAAAGCATATTTCCCTTGATGAAAACAACAGCACACTAAAGAACATTAGTCTTCTCCTATCAAGCAGTCAAAGCCTGGATGCCCAAAAAATGAAATCCTTGCATCCTCATCCACCACTTGACCAACAATCTGGTTTGGATGAAATGTCATCAAAAATGGAGGAGTTGCTAGTGATATACCCTAAATATATATATCAGGGTCAAAACAATCCATCTGTCATAAAGGAGTATTAAGGCGCAACAACAATCAAGGCAGGGGTCAACCATGCAGGCTAGAGTGATCCATGCCCGCACCATAGACAGCTGTTAATGGCTCCTTAAAAGCTAGAGTAATTCACGTTCGCGCCATAACTCGCCAATAAATAGTCATACACCCTCAGGTCAACTTTTGTCACTATAAACAGGGACTCGGGCGAGAGACCAAGGTAACTCACTTTTAACCTAATTTTTCTATTGCATTCAACCTCTTTAAAGCGTTCCCTTACTTAGGTATCATAGTGATTCCCCAGAGTAGACCCCGAGTCCTTCAAATCTGCTTTGTTTTCACCCTTTTCAAGCCATCGAGAGTCAGAGAGTAACGCCACAAGTCATCACCATTTTTATCCCGCAACACCTAGCTTTCTAGGAATAACAGACTGTAGTAGCCAATATCAACTTATAGAAAATTTCATTTTCTTTTTTTAGAATTACTCAAAGTAGATAGCCTTTCCAAGTTATCTTCTCATTTCATCAATGCTCCTTACATCCTTAACTTAGAATTGACTTTCGATAAGCCTGGCACAAAATAGAACAGTCAAAGAATAAGTGGTTCACGACACTATAAAATTCCTACATAATCTGCAACCTACATAAGTACGTCCACCCCAAGCTACTACTTTATCCATAGTACTCAATAAGTTCTATATAGCAAGCCAAACTACAAAGTATGTTCTAACATGCTATATTTTGTTTTATCCAAATAGTACTCAATGTGTTTTATCCAACGAGATACCTTGTTTAAATCCCAGTGCACTTCATCTTCATTGTAACGACCCAAATTTAAAATGAAATTTAAATAATAAGGAAAGGGAAATGGAAACCGGAAACAGAAGGAGGCTTTAGACTTCATCGACGAATCCCCTATATTCGTTTAGCCATGAATTTAGGTTCAGACGACTTGGCTAACTCGGGACTAGAGGTTTATTTCCTAATGGACCTATGGGATTTCTCAATCTCAGGGTCTATAGGCACTAACTTAAGATCCAAAGAACGCAAACCCAGCATATACAAATGTAGCACACAATTAAGACTTCAGAGTATCAAACAAAAATAAAAACAAAAGAAACAAAGAAAAACAAAGTATAGTATTCTAAACTAGAAATTGGCTTACTACCGTACACAGTCCCCGACAATGGCACCAAAATTTGGTAGGCTTATCAAGACATGGGTCCTTAACTACCAAAGATAAAATTTATAAACCTAACTAACCCAATTTTAGTATAACAATGAGTAAGTCGAGTGTTGATCCGCAGGGACTGGTATACAGTTCTTTACCACTTCTAGCCTAATTTACTACATGTTGTGTAAAAGGTAAAAAAATGAGATTTTGAAAGGTTTTTCTAACAACTGCTTAAAGCATGTAAATTTACGTTAACACTACTCCTACAAAGCAAAACTCGAATTATGAATCAAGCCTAGACTATCATGTGTGCTAAGTATGTCCAATCAACTATCTGTCATATGCTAATGATAAAGTGAACCATTTGATGGCATAGAGTAGTGAAGGTGCACAAATTGTCCAAAGCACTATCGAGGAACTAGGGTATATGCTATCACAATGATCACAAGATCAACTCGTACATGAATCATAGCCTAGTCTGTATAAGTAAATGAATCCTTAGCTAGGCTATCCTTTACCCTAGGGTTTCAACACAGTCAAAGGTGTAAAATTGCATAGAAAGTAAAGTACAGGTATTGAAAGTGCATGTATTTAAATGAATGTAGTAAAGAAAGTCACTAACGATTGGGAATACAACCAAGAAATATCCACTCTAAGCGACAGCACAAAGAACACGAAGGTTGTCATAGGCCTTCAATGATTCCATGCACAAACCTGTACAGGATTTGAAATCAAAAGCAATAAATCTACTTTAAGTGGCTCTCAATGGCTCTTTAGGTCTGTCACTAACCTAAGAGTGGCTAAAGAGGAACACTAGACACATAGATGAAGCTATCTTTTATACCCAAAAGGGCTTACAAGGTTTAAAATTCAAAACAAGAAAGTTTTGCAGAAAATATTGCATAAAAGATCATAACTGTCGACCAGGTTGCACCCCTTTCTTCCCCTGGTCATGCCCTGGTCGAGGCTTGTGCAAAATCAGGAATTCAAACTTCAGCATTCTTGACTTGGTTGTGCCAATGGGCTCGTCGAGCTGCTGATCGAGACTTGCAAGATCTCAGCTTTAGTTCAGCTTCAAGATCTCGATCTGGTCGCCTTGCAAGGTCTCTTGGTCGAACACTTGGTCGAGACTCTCAGTATCTCTAACTTAGTAAGCTTTAGGTTCTTGACCTAGTCATCCCACAGGGTTACTTGGTCGATCACTTGGTCGAACCTGCATCATTCTTCTTTTAGTCTAAACCTTGGACTCTACAGCTTGTGACCTGCTAGCCCCCATATGTTGCTGATCGCACCACATGGTCAAACCATGTCTTTTTTCCTTTGATTGCTTGAGGCAATAGGGGTTTGGTTAAGCATATAATTTGAGCTTTGTGCTTCCTAAATACTCCCTTGGTTTCTCATATTGCTTAACTCCTTAGTTTTAACCTGTTTTTCCTAAAACATGAACAAACCTTACATAACTCCGAATTATGATAAGAAAAGGTATTTACAAGATAAATGAAACCGAAACAAAGATAAATGGGGGCCTAAAATAGAACATTTTAGGAACACATCTGTAATAACCCAATAAATTTATTAGGGCCTCGTCAATGAACACATGGGTTTCGTCGACGAGGGAACATGAGGATCTCTTCGACGAAGTCACGTCTCGTCGACGAGAAGATACCGAGAGGGGTTTTAAGGCAATTTGAAATTCGTTGATGAGGAATGAAGGTTCGTTGATGAAATTCTTCAGGGACTCGTTGACGAGATGACGTGTCTGGTCGACGAATTAGAGGCTATAAATAGTTAAAACCCAAATTTTTGGTAGAAATTTGGTGCAGAACCTCATTTCTCTCTCTAAATGTATCCCTCTCATTCTCTCTTCGATTTTGGCCCCGTTTCTCACCGGATCAATGATCTGAGACCACCACAACTCTCCTAGGAAAGTTCTCCACATGTCTGCCAGAGCGGATCGTTGGTGGGAGTGGTTTGAATTTTATCCCAATCTTGGGGTAAGGTATTTTATTCAAAATTTGCTTTCCCTGTAGTTATTAGAAACATAATAAACGAAGAAAAAATGATAATTTGTTCTGGGGGATGTTGATTTCAGGATGTTGAGCAGAGAACCCAGCGGGTATAGAGTTAGAGTACAGTAGGGGTTTTTCAGAATTTAGGTAAGGGAAATATGCTATGCTAGGAGTTTTGAATTGTATTATCAGAAATTTTATGTATATCTATGTATTCTAGTTTATTGTTTAGTTTTTACAAAATGAACATTTTTAATGAATGCGTGGCCTGAGTAGATATTTATCTGATATAGAATTTATACAATTTTCAGCATATTATACTATACAGTACATGAACAGATATTCACAGATATTTACCAGACATATATAAACATATTTTGATTCAGTTTAGTTTATTACAGTATTTGTAAATATTATGTTTTCCTAATGCCATAACACCCAGTTTATACAGGCAAATTATACAAACAGTTTATACAAACAGATTATACAATTATAGCATCAAGATGCTACAATTATATGATTCAAATATTACAGTATTTACAATACAAAAGTTATAATGTTATGGTTATCTTGGGAACATGATGAAAATAGTAGAAAGATTATAGTATTATATATATATATATGATATTAGATCCCTGTGAAATGATTATAGACAAATACAGATTACAGAGCACGGTACCGTTGCTATATACAAAATAGAGTGCAACCACATATCTCAGATAGTTTTTATAAAATCATTTAAAATGACTTGTATAAATGGTTAATTTTTTAAAGCTTAAATCATTATTAAAGAACTAATTATTTTTATAAGTTATTTCTTGGAGTGGTAGTGAGAATTTGGGCCTGGACCATGAAGCATGAGTGGGTCGAAATCAAGTTGGCCCAATAGAACCAATGGGAAACCCACCTCAATTGGGCTTCATCAAGCTTCATAGGGGCAGGTTAGAGAGGCTGAAGGCGTGGGGGACCCCTATGTTGTGTGTGCAGAGGGCTACGTGACTGTGGAGTTGGAAGGTGCCTAGAGAAAAGTGGAATGCCAAAGGCATTAAAAGCTTTGCCTCATCTTTCAATATGCCCAAAGCATGTGTGTGTGTGTGTGTGTGTGTGTGTGTGTGTGTGTGTGTGTGTGTATAGATTTTATCATAAAAAGGGCAAACAAAGACCTCTGTTAAGCCAGGAAAAATGGTGGCAGAGTATCCATCTTACTCCTACATCTTTGGGAAAAATTCTTCGTGTTAAGTCGGGAGATTTCGAAGTACAAATTGTTGAAAAAAAATGGATAATGGCCCAAGGATTCACTCCAGAGGAATTCTTACCTCTTGTCATAACTGATACACCCACCTCTTTTGGGCATCCACCCATTTACAAACAGCTCAATCTCCAAGCTATAATCTTGCATAAACTTATTACGTATAATATCCTACCTTGATCCGGTTCCCATGACCATGTTTCCTTTTTAGATTGTTTTATTATGTGGTGTATTCTTAAAGGGAAAAAACTAGATCTTCCTAGTTTACTTATCAATGGATAAATATGATGCCCCTCGTATCATTCTACCATATGATGGGATATTGAATATGGTATTTGTAAATTGTAACGTTCTCACACCATCGTTTAACTTCATTAGCAAAATCCATTACGACATCTTTTCTAACACAATTCTTAAGCACATGGGATATAAGAAAACTGGTCAAGGATGGTTTTGCAAGGGTCATCGTCACACCACATCTGAACCACCTCCTCAACCTTCCATGCCAGCCACTTCTATACAGCTAGACCCAGAAACTCCCTCTTGGTTCCTACCATTTTACAATCACAATATGAACTTCAGCGATGGGATGCAATCTGATCTTAGTACTCTTCGGGAGAAGGTTTCCACTATGGAAACTCATTGTTCAAACCTTGTTCAACGTGTTGATAAGATTGAGAAACACTTGGCTAGTTCTTCCAAAGGCACGACTCCGATGGATATTAGCTCTGTTCCATCTAGTGATGATGAATCTGCTGAAAATTTTGATGAACAAGAAGAACAAAGAGATGAGAGTGGATCTAAGGAAGACTCAAATTGATATGCTTAATCCTTGTGATGTTTTAATATCTTTGCTTATGTGTTAGTATTTCTATGTAATTCACCGAACATCATTCCTTTTGTGTTTGTAAGAACTTAAGTACTTTGTATTTCAGTTCTTCAATATGTTTTTTGTTGTATCACCCTCTTTTCCTTTTTGATTGATGTCCAAAGGGGGAGGGAGTTTGAGAGAGTAAAAAAAAAATATGAATGTACTTAATATGCTTGGTACTTGATAATAACTTGATGCATTGTACTTGATATGCTTGGTACTTGATAATAACTTGATGCCTACTTGATGATACTTGACACATACTTGATGCATATGTTTGAAAACCTCATGCTTATTGAAAGAGGGAGCCAAGAGCCGTAATTTTTATTAACAGTGGAGTACTTTAAGGAGTATTTTCTTATATTTTGCTATAGATTTGTTATCATCAAAAAGGGGGAGATTGCTGGCCTAACAAGACTTATAATTCTTATTTTGATGATAACAAATCACAATAAGTTTGATATGGTTTGTTTCAAGTGAAATTCTTTTAGGAAGAAGGCAAAGCTTAAAGAAATTCCAAGTTCAAAAAGATGATAAAGCTCATGATGAATATACTATACAAATGGTTCAAGAAAAAAATATGATCAAAATCTCAAAGATGATATATGATTATGGAAGAACAAGGACTTACTTGAAGATCAAAAGAATAGATTATTAAGGATGTCTCTATGTAAGTACTTCATGTAAACTTCAATATAAACTGAATTGAAGCTCTTATAAATCAAAAGAAATGAAGAAATACATTTTTAGAAAAACTTTAAAATATGTTTTAAAATCAAAGTAAAAAAAAAAAGGTCTCAAAGGAAGAAAAGTTTTTCAAATGAAAATAAGAGAAAACTGAGAGCCATGCAACTGCCTATATAGGCAGTAGACTGCCAAATTTTAAAAGAAATAAACGTGGGAGGCACTAGGATGCCAAGCGACTTCCTGAGCACTGACGGGCGCTTGGGTGGTCAAGCCAGGCAACTGCTTGTGTTATAACAGGTGACTACCAACCTTCTGGGTTGTTCAATTTTCTCTATGGCAGGCGACTGCCACTCGAAACAGATTTTAAAACACTTAATGGGAAGATTTTTTTAAATAGATTTCTTGGGCACTACTCTTTTGGAAAACTTGAGGATTACTCCAAGTAAACTTGGGAGGCAAGGAATTATCTTTTAAACATCTATAAATAGCCCCAAACTTCAAATATTTTTATACCTAAGAAATTTTCCAACAATCAAAGTTCTTTAAAAGCTCTCAATCTCTCTTGTGTTCATCCTACTTCCACTACTGAATTGGTGCTTATACAAATTTCGAAGTAGAGCCTTCAAAGTATTGAAAGATTCAATACGTGGAAGATATATTTGGTGATCTAAATTCAATTGAACTTCAATATTTTTATATTGATTTACTTTGAAGTATATTTGTGCTGAATATTGTACTAATCAACTCTGTTGTGAGAGTGTCTCTTGTACACAAATCCTTCTCTATTTTGTTTCTTGTTTATAGATGATTCAAGGCTGTAGAATCGTTGGACCGAACGAGGGTATATCGTTTGCAGAGGTGGGCTCTAGCCTAAACAAAGGAGTGGTTGTAAACGGTATTGTTCTACCTGTCAACGGAACTGAACTAGTGAATCCTTTGGTGGTGTTCCAGAGGCGAGGACGTAGGCTGGGTATAATTCGAACCTCGTAAAACCTTGTTTCTCTCTCTTTCGCCCTTACTCTTTATTTTTCAGCAAAATTTACCATTTGTGTGGATGCTTTAAAATTGATAAATTCTGAGTGTATGGTTGTTAAGTAGACTAGAAGATAATTTGTTTTGACTTGATCAGCATTGATTGCGGAAACCGAAAGGGACTACGTTGGTGGATCATCCTAAACTTATTAAACTAAAAGTTTATTTAAAAACTGAATACTAGGAAGTTGTGTGCTTGTGAATTAACACAAGGTTTATATAAATCTAGCGAACTTTACACTTTGCTATAGGGCTATTGATACACGATTCAAGATATAGATTTTTTTTTTTTTGGTTGTGGTTGATTTGATTTAATTTTGTGATTGTGTTTGAAGTGTGTTTATTGTTATAACATAGAAACATTAAAAATAAAATAAATTTTTAAAAACCAATTCACCCCCCCTCCTCTTGGGAAGCTATCCTAATTTCAAGTTAGATAATGTTTCTTTTACAGGTACATGTATTGATTTAGTTAGTAGGTAGTTTTTAGTTTTATGAGTGTAATTTCCTAAAATTTAGAATGTAACCACGGTATTCCTCCGCCATAAGTGAGGGTAAGTAATAAAATAAGTAGACCATTTACCTCTTGGGATGAAAGATTATATGAATGATGTTCAACATGAATAGTAAATTTCGATGACTAAATTTTATAAGGAGGGGAGACTGTATTAACCTAACAAATTAATCAGGGCCTTGTCGACAAAAACAGGGGTTTCATCAACGAAGGAACATGATGATCTCGTCAACGAAGTCACATCTCGTCGACGAGAAGATACCGAAAGAGGTTTTAAAACAGTCTAAAATTCGTCGACGAGGAATGAAGGTTTGTCGACGAAATTCTTCAAGGATTCGTTGACGAGATGACGTGTCTCATCGACGAATCTGGGGCTATAAATAGCTAAAACCCAGATTTTTGGCCGAAGTTGACGCAGAAAACCTCATTTCTCTCTCTAAACGTCTCCCTCTCCTTCTCTCTTTGATTCCGGCCCCGTTTCTCGCCAGATCGACAATCTAAGACCACCACGACGCTCTTGAGAAAGTTCTCCATAAGTCTACTGGAGCGGATCGTTGGTGGGAGTGGTTTGAATTTCATCCCAATCTTAGGGTAAGGTATTTTATTCAGAATTTGCTTTCCCTAAAATTATAAGAAATGTAATACACGAGGAAATAATGATATTTTGTCCTGGGGGATGTTGATTTCAAGATGTTGATCGGGGAACCCTGCGGGTATAGAGCCAGAGTACAGTAGGGGTTTTTTAGAATTTAGGTAAGGAAAATATGCTATGCTAGGAGTTTTGAATTGTATTATCAGAAATTTTATGCATATCTATGTATGCTAGTTTATTGTTCAATTTTTATAGAATGAATATTTTTAATGAATGTGTGGCCTGAGTAGATATTTATCTGATATAGAATTTATACAGTTTTCAACATATCATACTATATAGTACATGGACAGATATTCACAGATATTTATAAGATAGATATAAACAGATTTTTATTCAGCTTAGTTTATTGTAGTATTTGCAGAATATCATGTTTTCCTAATGTCGTAACACTCAGTTTATGCAGACAGTTTATACAGGCAGATTATACAGACAGTTTACACAGACAAATTATACAGTTATAACATCAAGATGCTACAGTTATATGATTCATATATTACAGTATTTACAATATAGAAATTACAGTGTTATGGTTATTTGGGAACATGATAAAAATAGTAGAAAGATTATAGTATTATATATATGATATCAGATCCCTGTGAAAAGATTATAGACAGATACAGATTATAGAGCATGCACTTGTTGCTATATACAAAATAGAATGCAACCATATATCTCAGATAGTGTGTGGGTACTGTCAAACCATGCTCGGAGTGGATGCAACTCCCCAGTTCGCTGGGTGGAGGGGGCCGGTTTGATGAGGCAGTAGTCAAGTCCCGTGCCTAGGAGAGGATGCAGTTTGGCCGGGCTGAGGTAGTGTAGAGTATAGTGACTTACTTGGTGGGCCAACCAGAGTTAAGTCCCGCTTACGAGCTGCACAACCCTATCATGAGGGGTTAAATCATGACATACAGAGTTCCAGGGAAAACCACAGTTATGTATATGTATACCGTTTTACAGTATTTGATGAATATAGTATGATATTAGCAGTATAAAAGATAGAAAGCTCAGATGATACATTTATATTTAAAGCAATGATATACATAAAATATATTTTTACTGATTTCTTAGTTTATATAGTTTTGAATGTTATTATTAAAGTTATGCAACTTGGTCGTCACACACTAGTAATAACATATTTTCACTTACTGAGCGTCGACTCACCCCATTATTCTAACATTTTCAGATGAGCCAATTAGGCAAGCAGATCATGCTCGCAGATAGAGAAAGACTCTTGTTGCCCTGTTTATAGGGTAAGTTTGGTATAGGGTAGTTGAGTTTTTGGGAAAATGGTACTGATATGTATAAATGTAATATGGGAAAATACTGAATTCTGGTATTGTATATATGTATAAAGGGTTATGTGATTTATGTTTTTTCGCTGCATAGGGGTGCCCATTACATACAGATATTGGAGTTATTTATAATTATATAAACAAAATAAAAAAAATAATATGGAATAATATTTAGGGTGTTACAACATCACTCTCTCTCTCTTCTCTCTTCTCTTTTTTTTTTTTTCTCTCGGTTATTCTCTTCATTCTCTCTTTCTCTCTTTCTGCAATCTATGATCTCAGAACTCTCTCTCTCTCTCTCTCTCTCTCTCTCTCTCTCTCTCTCTCTCTCTCTCTCTCTCCTCTCTCTCTCTCTCTCTTCTATTTTCTCTAGGTTACTCTCTGCACTCTCTCTTTTCTCTCAGTTATTCTCTCCATTCCCTGTTATCTATGCTCTTAATTTTTGTTTTTTTGTTTTTTGTTTTTGTTTTTTTGTTTTTTTGTTTTTTTTGCTTTTTTAGGTTTAATCCGAGGAAAGGTGTGCAAAAGAACTCAGACCAGGATCTTTCAAAGAGACAAGTGTTCTATTTTGTTGCCTTTTTTAGTTATCTTCACATATTATGCTCCTAGGTTCCTTTGAGTTTTTTTTACTAATTTTTATTTCTTTTGTTTCTCCAGATATTTTTGGTGTTTTATTGTGATTTTCTTAGGAGCCAAACAGGCTTCCCGGGCTTGACCTGGGTTGGTTCAAACCAAGGTAGGTTTAGGTTCATGGTTAGGGTCAGGTTTGGGTCTGGCTGGGACTTGGGCTAGTAGGTTAGGTTAAGCCCAAATGAGCTTGTGGTGGGGCTAGTTGGGACTGGGTTAGATGAGGTTAAGCCCAAGTGGGTGGGTTTGACCCATGATGGGGTCGAAGGCCAGTTGGTTTCTAGGAATTGGGCGATTAACTAAGCCAGGCCCAAAGGCTCATTTTTAAAATGGTTTTGGGCTTTTTGGAACAAGACGTGGGCTAGGGTTTTAGAAAATGAGTTTTTGGGTATTGGACTTTTAAAAATGGGCTTTTTAAAATGACTTTGGGCTCCTTTAAAATAGGGCTTTTGAAAATGGGCTTTGGGCTAGGGCTTTTAAAATGACTCTAGGTTCCAGGCTTTTAAAAGTGGGTTTTGGGCTTGGTCTTTAAAAGAGGGCTTGGGTCGAGGCTTTAAAAAAAAATGGGTTTGGGCTTTGGTTTTTAAAATAGGTTATGGGCCGAGGCTTTTAAAAAATGGGTTTGGGCTTGGTTTTCAAAACAAGTTCTATACCAAGGCTTTAAACTCAATGGTTAGTTTACCTATGTCCAAATTAGACCTAGGTCCGTGGGTCACGAATGGGCTCCGATCCTTGAGTTAACGAGTAGGCTTGCTGAGTCGACTGTAGAACAAATATTTGTTTACATTAATGACAACATGCTACAAAAACAAGATAACACATGGATATGAAATTGATTCTAACCTCTAGCCTTCAACTACACCAATCTTCTTATCTAGAGTCAGCCCTCAATTTGCTCCTCTTTGGTCTTAGTCTCTTCTTCTATATTGTAGGTCCTCTGTTCTTCAATTCTTTAGCAATCCGAACCCATGGTTTGCTCAGGAAGGACTCAGTCTGCCCCTCTCTCGATCATAATTCCCCAACATTCCTCACTATACTCTCTTCAATATGTATCTCTTAAAAGGCACCAAATGTCTATGTGTATGTCCTCTCAATCGTTCTCTACTTTTTCCTCATGTGGAAGCCTTTATTTATAGGGTTAGGGTCTTGGGTAGCATTAAAAAAAGAAAAGAAAAAGCAAACCATTTAGGCAATAGATCAATCTTTTCCCATTGCCTATTTCTCTATTGCTTGCCTTGCCATGCATATGCTTGCCTTTTCACAAAAAATTTCCATCCTAGGCTTAGGCTCATTGAAACCGAATTTCTCTTGTCGATTTCCTTCCATTAGGGTTTCAAGTAGATCAATCGAATTAGATAACAAATCATCCTTTTGGATTGTAAATCATTCAATTTCGAGAAACAAATCTTCCCATTTTATTGCAGATCAATTGATTATAAGAAAGAAATCTCCTCTCTTTTAATGCTGATATTTTCCTAACCTCTTCTTTTTGCGTATGCAGGTTCTAGCAGGGACAACTGAATATTCCTGCATATTCTCTGTGTATTTTTTTCTTTTTGTAGCATTGTATTTCCCCATATTTTTATATTTTTTGTTGTATTTTGGTCTTTCTTTTGCATTTTTTGTTGTATTCAATGTATTCTTTTGTATTTTCTTTTATATTCTATGCTGCATTTGTATGAAATTTTTTTTTTTTTTTTTTAAATTATCATTAGACTCCGGACAAAATAGGGTGTCTGGAAAGAGTGAATTAATTTTGGGAGAATGCGCACAAATAAATATGACAGATCGTGATCACTGGCCTGGACATACCCAAGTGCACATGCTTTGCTTATTTGGGAGCACCACACCAAATGTACATGCTAGGGTGTTCTCGCCAGGCCTCCATCGAATGAATGAATGAACGAATGCTTGCCAATAAGCCGATATATGCGATGTGGTTCCCTCCACTGATAAGAATTTCACCCAAGTAGCTGTCTGTCTGTGGACATGGTTTCGTGTCCCTAAAAGTGCAAGCCTGCGAGTGGTATATTTTAAACCACGGAGAATACCAGTCCATTTAGCTTTTCCATCTGCCTTCATTTGTTATGTGCATATCTATTAATCCCACATGCATACTCGGCGAACTGTCACTTCGCCATTATTTAAAGTTTGATTCACAGGAACATGATACCCGCAATATGCAAGAACAATCAGCTTTGGAAGTAATACATCCACCGGGGGGGGAGGGGTATCTAGCTAGCTGGTGAATTCTGTGCTTAAATGTGCATATATGGGCGTGGGGAGGGAAGAAAGGCCATCCATGATCCGCAGAAAACCAATAGAGATGGCAGCTGGGGCATGTTCATCATTTGGAGAATTCTGCTCCAAGTTCAAGCCACACCTGATCATGTTTGTGGCACAGATAGGTTATTCAATTCAGTATTTCGTGACAGAAGCTTGCTTCAATCAGGGAATGGATCCTCATGTCTATGTAACGTATCGACATACTGTTGGCGGTTTGGCTGTCTTTCCATTTGCCTATGTTCTAGAAAGGTATATGCTATATCCTGTACATGCATGCGTGATTGAACATAGACGTGCGTGTGGGTGGGTTTTAGGAAGTGAGGTTATGGTGTGTAAGATAGCCTTTAGAAACGCATTCCAATTTTACGATAGCAAAATTGTTTTTGGTACATTATCACTTGTTTAGCTCTGGAATATAAAATGGGAGACCGTCCATTTTCCATTACATACCCTTTTCTCGCATTTTCTATTATTTAACCTAAGAATTCCAATAAAATACGACATTAAAATTTATATATATATTTTCATGTAGGATTAAACCCCAGGAGTTGTAAGGTGTTAAGTTAGCATCTGACCTGCGCAAGTGGAGAGTATGTAAACCTTGATGTGGGTCTCAATAATGTGATCGATTTTTTATTCCATATCCCTTTTAAACCTAAGATGCCCAACAAATGAAGACTTAAAAAATGTCCCTATACGTAGCATTGGAACCCACCAATTGCAAGATTTCATGTCAATGCTTGGCCTACGCAAGCGAGAAATGTAACCTAATGTAGATTCCAAGTGACATGGGTCTCACACCATTTTAATTGATCCAAACAATAATATAACATTTGTGATTGATGGATTTTGAATCCTACGTGGAGGAATTGTCCCTTCTAAATCTTTCTCCCTCAAATATGAAAACCATAAACATTAGTTACTGTGATATTCCTAAGGAAACAAATCTACTGCAACCAAACAAGTCCATAGAACATGAAAATTTTAGAAGATATAAAAACAACATAGCTAACTAGCTAGTTTATTTAGAATAAAGTTGTCGCGAGAATAAGAAAATCACAACCAACCAATGGAGCAAATGCGAAAAAAAAAAATAAAGGAAATATTTAAAACTATAATAACTATGATGCAATGAAACATGTGAATCGTCAAAAAAAAAAACATTGAAAAAATAAGAATTGGGTAAAGACTACAGTTAGAAGTATGAAATTAAGAGATATGTTCAATGAAACAACTATAAAACTAGTTATGCTATATAAATGAAAACACTGAGCAACTAAGAAATTACACATTAAAAAGTAAAGGTAACATAAAATGAGTATGCTACAATTATTGTGTGGCATATCCCTAAAAAATTAAAATAAGAGATGAGCATTTCCCTACCTAGTTATTAGTTGTAATAACTTGAAAAGATAAGAGAACTAAGAAAGTATGACGAGGATGGTTTTGACACTTCCATTGCGAACCAAAAAACACCTTATTAAGTAGGTTGTTGTCATAGAGATTGGATAAGGAGTGCATAGAACTAGAATGACTTGAATCAAAAAATGAGGAAGAATTTGATGTCACGCACTATAGATTTTCAAAGGTGTCCTAGATCATGCAAAATGATAGAAGAAGATTCATGCATATAGTGATCCAACAAGAACACAATTTTCAAAGGTGAATCTTTGCCATGTATCATACAATTATTGGAAGCTATACTCTCATGCAACAAGAACACAATTTTACCACTTCAATTAAAATAAATGCTAGGTTTTGTCGAACCAACCCAGTTTTACTATAATTATGATATTCTCGTGTTTTGTTTGCAGAAAAGTGAGGCCAAAGCTTACGTTATACTTATTTATGGAGATATTTGCTCTCTCTGCCTTTGGGTAGGATTGTTGATCATTGCTCACTGTTATATTCAATAGATTGAACTTATGTTTACATGAGCTTGGATTTTGGTCACGGGTTTGGATTTGAGTAAATTTGGAAAAAAAAAAAAAATGAAACATAAAATTGTATTGAGTTATGCTCAAATTAACAAGAAATCAAATCCTAACACATGAAATTCATGCTTCCAAATACAATCTGAATTTTTTTTTTTTTTATACTGCGCAGAGAGAAAATACTAACGACTATTTGTGTGATGAAAACAGGGTAAGCTTAAATGTAAACATGTTCTTCATAGGCATGACATACACCTCTCCAGCATTTGTTACATCAATGCTCAACACCATAGCATCCCTGACTTTTGTAATTGCAATCATACTCAGGTGAGGACTACTTCTTTAACACCACGAAAACATGGGAAATTAAATTCATGCTTCCAAATACAATCTGAATTTTTATTTATTGTTCTCCAACTCTTTTATACCAATGTTGAAAAAATTTAAAAATTAAGAAATATTTTTGTAATTATGAAAAACTGAAAAAAAAAAAATAGTAAAGAAAATTATTTTCACAAACAAACATGCCATTAATTTCTCTGTGTACTCTGTTTCTTGAAAAAAAAAAAAAAAAGATTTAAGCATTAGTAGAGGAAAAAGATAACATAAATCGATTTCCCCTGTTGATTCCATGTAGGATGGAGATTGTTGATATTAGAAATCCCCGTGGGATAGCAAAAGTCCTGGGAACCATAGCATCCTTGGCTGGGGTTATGACTATAACATTGTATCAAGGACCTGAATTAAAAAGCCTATGGAGAGCTCCAATGCACATAGGGAAAAATACTGTACACGAAAATTGGATAAAGGGATCTATTCTTTCTGTGGCAGGCTGTGTTTCATGGGCTATCTGGTTCATTATGCAGGTAAATTACTCCTCAATCAACAAAATGCCTGCCTTTCTAGATCTTGTAGCGTGTGTATGATGCTATGTGTATGAAACTTCTTTTTCTTTAATTTGACCATGCATGCAGGCAATGACGTTGAAGAGATATCCTGCACAGCTCTCTCTCACCGCATGGATGAACCTTGTCGGGGGAGCACAATCTGCTGTCTTCACTGTATTCGTACAACGTAAGCCAGAAGCATGGGCCATGACATCCACCCTCAAGTTTTGGTCTATAATGTATGCAGTAAGTAGCTAGAAATCTGAGATGAGTTGTTTGAGATTTTTCTCAAAGCATGTTTAGGTCATTGGAACATGAATTTCTTATTTTGATTTGGACGCAGCACAATATAATTTAGGGTAAAACATACTTAACTCCATTGAGGTTTGGTAAAAATACACTGACCTCTCCTATGATTTAAAAAATTCTAAGATCTTCTTTAAGATTTTAAGAATTCCAAAGACCTCCTTTGAGATTTGTCAAAAAGATAGAAACATTTTCCTATATTTTACAAAAACATAAGATCTTTTTTGAGATAGTTAAGTATTTTTAACAAACTTCAGAGGAGTCCGTCACATTTTTTAAATCTCAAAGAAAGTCAATGAAATTTTTGATATCTCAAAAGAGATTCCTTACTTTTTGTCAAATCTAAGAGGAGGTGGGTATCTTTTGCCTTGTAATTTAATATTACTTTTGCTCGAATTTAAGATCAAAAAATCAAGCTAGAGACATAGGGTTATAATTATTCTTTGATTTTATAACATGGGTGATCGATGTATGGCAGGGTGCGTTTTGTTGTGGTTTCCTAATCTTTGCTCAACTCTGGTGCATTGAACAAAGAGGGCCAGTTTTTGTGACCATGTTTAATCCCCTTACAACAATATTGGTAGCAATTGCAGCGTACATGGTATTAGGCGAAAAACTATACGTGGGCAGGTAATATCTATTTTCCTTACATGGCTAGTAGGAAAGATAGGAAAGGAAGTGAAAAAATATATATTTAACTACACGTTTGGTATAGACACAAGGAATGGAATGAAATTGAAAAGATAGAATGGCCTCATATATATATATATATATATATATATATATATATATATATATGTGAGTCTATTTCTCTATTTTATTTCTTTCCACTTCCAACCCATTTAATTTTTTGTAAACCAAATATGACATAATTCCTAAATCATTGCATCTTGGGTGGGTTTGAGAAGATAAAATTAAAGAAGCGAGGGTGATGCATGCAATTTTACCTATTTTCTCATAATTTTACCTATCCCATGGCATCACATTGCCATGTGGCATGCATGGGTATGACAAATTCGTAATCTAGAAATATAGGACTTAATTTTTTTCAATAGTTGTGCTTTCCTCTTAGTTTTAAAAATCCATTGTAATCAAGGGAGTGTAATGTAGAAAGGGTTCTATTTTACTTCTTAGTTTCTTCTTCTCTCATTTTTCTACTCTACCACGGAAAGGATAGAAGAATCCACATTATTTTCCTACCAAGCGTGGTTAATTATTGAAACATTACACTCAAATGCAATATATGGTCTTTTATGTGTGTACATTTATAAAAAGTATTGAAATTTTAATTGGCTTGGTACAGCATTCTAGGAGGAGTCATTGTCATCATTGGCCTATACTTGCTGTTGTGGGGGAAAGAAGACAATCAAGAAGCCCATATCGATTCTAAAATGCAATTATGCTCGTGTAACGTTGTGCCGCAAGAACACAATATGCAAATATTTACTTCAACAGAAAGGCCGGAAGAACGCTAGAGACTTGGACTATATATATGAATGGAGTTCTGGCATGCGTCAACCTATTATTACATCAAATGGATCAAATGAGCACTACTTAACTTTACGTTGAAGTTTAATATAATCCATTGTTAGAATTTTGTGGACTTAAATAACCTTTTTTAATAAAATTTGGGTTAAATGAATGTTGAACATTTTGGGAGCATGGAATTAATGAGTCTTATGGTAAGTAATCACCATATTATTATGGTTATGGGCCTGAAGCACCAATTCATGGAATTTTAATATGTGTTGACCTTATTTACACAAAGAGTATGTGATGGATAAGGTTTCCTTGTGATAGTATTTAAGCAACAAGGAGAGGTCTTGTCCTCATCGTAATTTAGTATGATCGTCTATCAAGTCATACATTTAAATAGGGAAGAGAGTAATAAACTCTCCTCGTGTTAAAAATTGAAGGGAATAAAAATGGTTGCAAGCAGCAGCCCACGTCAGCTCAGTTTTTATTCTCTGTCGCAAAAGATGGTTATGAATAACTGTATATTATTCCTGTTGTTAGAAATTGTTTGATACTTTGATTCTTTTTTTTTTTAATTATTATTCTATATATACCATTCCTATATAGTTTTTTTGCATATACAGAATTCATGGAAAGTAAGCAATACAGAAATTCTCTCCATCTCTTCCCTGCATTCCATCTCTCTCAGTTTAGGTTTTTGTTTTTCTTTTACATTCATAGTGAAGCAAAAGCAAAATCTTATATGGTATCAGAGCCATGATGGAAGAATCCATCAATACCAGTTAAACCACTCCTCCAAACCCACCACCAAACACCATTCCTATGCAATCAAACACCAATACCAATTGGTCAGAATTTGTTCCTCACGATCCAAAGCAGCCCACCAGTCCCTATTATATTAGTAGCAGTGATGGTTTAGGTGCCATGCTTGTCACTCACACCTTGGACTCCAAAAACTACTATTCTTGGGCTAGATCCATGAAGAGGGCCTTGCGAATTAAGAACAAGCTTGGGTTCATTGATGGCACCATCTGTGAACCCTTTGAACCCAATAATCCCTTAATGGAACACTAGCTGAGGTGCAATGACATTGTACAATGGCAGTTGATATCAAGTCTACACTACGTATGCAGAGACTACATATCAGCTTTGGTTGGAGTTGAAACAACGTTTAGCTCAACAAAATGCTCTAAGAATTTTCGAGGTGAAGCAAGGTATTACATACCTAAAGCAAAACCAAGATTCATTTATTTCTCTAAAATTAAAACTTTGCTTGATGAATTACTCAATTATGAATCAATTTCTAACTGTACTTGTGGAGGTTCAAAGGTTATAGTTTAGAACGAGTAGAGGGATTGTGTGATGAAATTCTTAATGGGGCTCAAGGATACTTATAAAGATGTTAAGGCACAGATACTGCTAATCAAACCTTTTCCCAGTTTGAATGAGGTTTATTCCATTATTCAACAAGAAGAAAATAGGAGAGAAATTTCTTCTAACAGTTTGGGCAATGATTTTCATGGCTATGGTGAGCAAAGGAGTTTTTAGCAAGCCATCTACTGGACAACAAAGAAGGGATAAGTACTATTGTACCTTCTATAAAATACTAGGACACTCTCTGGAGAGACGATTTAAAGCAAATCCAAATAAGCTCATATGTACTCATTGCCAAATGTCAAGCCACACAGCTGAAAAATGCTTCAAACTACATGGATACCCAGCAGGATACAAGGGAGAAGGGAAGAACAAATCTGTTATGAATCTGGCGAATGCAAATTCAGTAGTAAGTTCTAACCAGGAGGTTGTGAAAGACAAACATCAAGCATCACTAACTCAGGAGCAGTATACTCAGCTTCTGGCTGTCCTAAAACCTACCTCTAGCAACCAAGCTTTCATTCCCTCGACCAATCATGTTCATACCATGGTTACACCTTCTCCCTCATATGCAAATAGTCACAAAATTTCGAGTATATCACTGTGTCTCTCTGTCTCTACTCCCGAAACTAGTAATATTTTAGCAGCACCTTGGATTCTGGACACTGGAGGAATAGACCATATGATCTGCTCCAAGTCCTTATTTCATTCCATCCAAAATACTATTTCCTCTTCTATAGCCTTACCAAGTGCTGAGATAGTGCATGTTACTCATGTAGGAATAGCAAAAGTCACCAAGAATCTCATACTACACAATGTCCTTTGTGTTCTGAATTTTTCTTTTAATCTAATTTTAGCAAAGAAAATGACTCAAGAACTAAATTGTTGCCTTGTTTTCTTTTTTGATTGCTGATATATTCAGGACCTTTTGACTTGGACAATGAGTGGCATGGGTGAAGTGAAGCAAGGACTCTATCATATGCTACAAAAGGAAGTTTACCTTCAGCTTTATCTGATGTTTTATCCAAATACAACCTCAAAACCAGCCTTTCAGCATCTGTTAGCAACAATAGTGAATCTTTTGACCTCTGGCATCATAGATTAGGCCACTCTTCTTACTCTCAATTTTAAACAGATACCAAAGTCAATATATTAAAACCCTCTGATGGTCACCCCTGTCTCATTTGTCCTTTAGCTAAACAACACAAGCTACCATTCCATACTAGCCAACATCAATCCAAGAAATGTTTTGAACTGATAAATTGTGCTATATGGGGTCCATGTAATGAAATTAGTCATAATGGTTGTAAAATCCTCAAGATTCGCCATTTTTTTTATAATAATAAATTACTCCAATACCTACATGTAATGGGCATCCTTATGCAACGAAAAAACATAAATCACATAACCACATATGCATGTATATACAATACTAGAATTCAATATTTCCAACCATAGCTACATAATACATCTCTCTCTCCAGTGTCAACTACCCAAAAAAAATACAAAACCCTACACAAAACTTAACCTCTAAACCAGGGTAATCAATATACTCTCTATTTGCGAGCCTGATCTGCTCGCCCAGCTGTCTTACTTGAAAAATGGTAAACTAATGGGGTGAGTCCACGCTCAGTAAGTGGAAATATGCTATTAAAGTGGAAATATGCTATATAAAATTATAATAATAGTATTTAAAACTGCATGATCTGGCATATCTATAAAACACATGTATAAAAGCTTAAAAAATTTGTATCATCTGAGCTTTCTATCATCCATACTACTATAACGTATTACATACAATAAAAACTATAAAACTGTATACATATACATAATTGTGTTCTTTCCCTGGGACTCTGTATGTCATGATTTGACCCCTCATGAAAGGGTTGTGCAGCCCGTAGGCGAGACTTAATCTGGTTGGCCCTTCAGGTAAGTCACTATACTCTACACTACCTCAGCCCGGCCAAATTGCATACTCTCCTATCCACAGGACTGGCTACCTCATCCCGGCCAAACTACATACTCTCCTAGGCATGGAATTGACTGCTACCTCGTCAAACCGGCCCCCCTCAACCCAGTGAACTGGGGAGCTGCATACTCTCCGAGCACGGCTGACGGTACCCACATACTATCGGAGATATGTGGTTGCACTCTATCTATATCTAGCAATAGTACCGTGCTCTGTATTCTATATATGTACTGTATCTGTCTGTAATCTTTCCACAGGGATCTGATACTATATATATACATACTATGCTCTTTATAATGTTTTCATTATATTTCAAAAATAACCATAACACTATATTGTCGTACTGTAAATACTGTAATATTTGTAACATCTTGATGCTATAACTGTGTAATCTGTCTATACTTTCTTTCTGCATAATATGTCTGTACTTCCTTTCTGTATAATCTAAGTGTTATGGCATTTAGGAAAACATAACTTTCTATATACATTGTATATACTGTTTTAAATAAAGATCTGTATACTGATATATATATATATATATATATATATAACTGTCTATATAATCATCTGAAATGAACTGTACATATATGGAAATTATGTCTATATAAAATTTGCAATTATCTCACTATGTCTGTATAACTTGAAATACTAAAAAACTACATAAAAATTCCATATTAATATCATATACTCAGGCCACACATGCTTTAAAAATTCATATCCTATATAATATCTAGTATATATGCATACATATATAAAATTCTGGTAACATGAGTAAATTTCTTAGCATAGCATATTTCCCTTACCTTATCTTTGAAAAGCCCCTACTGTACTCTAGCTCGATACCCGCAGGGCTCTCCACTCAACATCCTGAAAACCACATCCCTCAGAACAAAACATCAGTATTTCTTGGTGTATTGTATTTCTTATAACTGAGGAAAAGACAAATACTGAATAAAATGTCTTACCCTGAGATTGGGACGAAATCCAAACCAACTTCTCCAACGATCAGCTCCAGCAGACTTGTAGAGAACTTCGCCAGGAGCGTCGTGGTAGCCTCAGATCTTCGATCCAGTGAGAAATGGGCCTGGAATCAAAAAGAGAAGGAGAGAGGGATGTAGAGAGAGAGAGAGAGAGAGAGAGAGAGAGAGAGAGGAAGGGATTTCCTATGCTGAAATTTCATAAAAATCCAGGTTTCAGCTATTTATAGGGTTGGATTCGTCGACGAGACACGTCACCTCATCGACGAGTCCTTTAATAATTTCATTAAAGAACTTCCTCCCTCGTCGACGAATTTCAAACTATCCAAAAACCTCTCTCGGTATCTTCTCGTCAATGCGGCCTTGTGAAAAATTTCGGAGTTATTCCATCCAAAATGCAGTGTCGTTGACGAACGCGAGCCTACTGCCTCCTTCCATTCCTGTTTCCATTTCTCTCTCTCTTTAATATTTAAATATCATTATTTTTCGGGTCATTACATTCTCCCCTCCTTATAAAATTTCATCCTCGAAATTTACTATCTGTATTTCCATCTATACACTCCATCATTCTGTGAAGGAAAAAAGGTCTACTTATCTTATTACTTGCCCTCACTTATGGTGGAGGAATACCGTGGTTACATACTATGTTCTGGGAGATTACATATATAAAACTAATAACTACTTTTATCTATTTACTACATGTACCTGCAAAAGAAACACTATCTAGACACTATACTTTACCTAATTACCTTTGTACCTCTTGGAACAACTGCTGGTATCTCTGTCTGATCTGCTCATTGAGTTCCCAAGAAGCTTCCTCTATAGCGTGATTCTTCCATAAAACTTTTACTAATTGAATTTCTTTGGTGCGTAGTACTTGTGTCTTTCGATCTAAAATCTGTACTAGTGTTTCTTCATAAACTAATGAATCCTTCAGCTCTATCACTGCATAACTGATTATGTGGGACGGGTCCAGGATGTATTTCCTTAACATAGCAACATGAAACACGTCATGAATTCTAGTCAAAGATGGTGGCAACGCTAGCCTATAGGCAACTGACCCTATTCTCTCAAGTATCTCAAAAGGGCCAATATACCTAGGGCTCAACTTGCCCTTTTTTCCAAATCTCATGACTCCTTTTAGAGGAGCTATCTTCAAAAATACTCGATCTCCCACATCAAATTCTAACTCTCAGCGGCGAGTGTTTGCATAGCTTTTCTGCCGACTCTGTGTCGTACTGATTCTTTCTCTAATTAATCGGACTTTGTTGGATGTCTGTTGTATTATCTCGGGACCCAAAACTCACCTTTCACCCACTTCATCCTAGAAAATAGGAGAATGACATCTCTTGCCATATAATGCCTCGTAAGGTGCGATGTCGATGCTAGCCTGATAGCTATTGTTGCAAGCAAACTCAACTAACGGCATGAACTGAATCCAACTACCTCCAAAATCAAGCACACAAGTGCGAAGCATATCCTCTAGTGTCTGAATTGTTCTCTCAGCCTGACCATTTGTCTAAGGATGAAAAGTAGTGCTAAAAGCTAACTGCGTACCCATAGCCTCCTGAAAACTTTTCCAGAATTGTGAAGTAAATCGAGGATCTCGGTCTGAGACTATGGATACTGGTACTCCATGAACACGAACTATCTCCTGAACATATATTTCTGCCAATTTGTCCATGGAATAATCAATTTTAATAGGGATGAAATGAGCGGTTTTTGTCAGACGATCAACAACTACCCAAATCGCATTCAATCCCTGTCGTACTAGTGGTAACCCCATAACGAAGTCCATCGAAACGTGGTCCCATTTCCATTCTGGAATGAACAGTGGCTGCAAATATCCTTCTGGTCTCTGGTGCTTAGCTTTAACCTACTGACATGTCAAGCATTGCTGAACATATTCGGCTATCTCCTTCTTTATTCCACTCCACCAAAAATACTCTCGCAGGTCCTTGTACATTTTAGTACTGCCAGGATGGACCGTCTATAGGGATCTGTGAGCCTCCTCCAGTATAGTCCTCATCATCTCAGTATCTGAAGGAATATATAGCCTAGTACGGAATCGCATAGCTCCGTCATCTGATATGCTGAACTCCTCTCCCCGACCATCCTACACTCTAGCCATCACCTCTGCCAACTCTGCGTCATCGCCCTAAGCTGCTTTAATCCTCTTGTATAGTGTAGGCTGAACCACTAGACTAGCAATAACTGCCTGAGGACTCTTCTCTACCAATTTTATAATGAGCCTCTCCAAATTCATTAGAATTGAGTGTTGAATCTCCATAGCTGCTAGTACAGGTCTCCCTGATTTCCTGCTCAAAGCATCTACCACTACATTTGCTTTTCCTAGATGAAAACTAATTTTACAATCATAGTCTTTAATGAGTTCTAGCCATATTCTTTGTCCCATATTTAGCTCTTTCTGGGTAAAGAAATATTTCAGGCTTTTATTATTCGTGAAAATCTCATACTTCCCACCATATAAGTAATGCCTCCAAATCTTAAGAGCATAGACCACTGTAGCAAGCTATAAGTCATGGACAGGACAATTCTTCTCATATTCTTTAAGCTGCTTAGACACATATGCAATAACCCTGTCGTGCTGCATCAATACGCATCCAAGCCCTTTCAGGGATGCATCACTATATATTACAAACCCATCCTCTCTTAACAGAATAGTCAACACTGGGGCTGTAACCAACCTTTGGTTCAACTCCTAGAAGCTCCGCTCACAGCCATCAATCTATTTAAACCTTACATTTTTCCTCGTAAGTGGTGTCAACGAACCCGATAAATTGGAAAATCCCTCTACGAAGCGTCAGAAATAGCCTGCTAATCTCAGAAAACTCCTGACTTCCTGAACATTTCCTGGCCTTCCCCAACTCACCACTACCTCTATTTTACTTGGATCAACGGATACACCTGCTTGTGAGATCACATGGCCGAGAAATGTGACATGTTTTAACCAAAACTCACACTTCTTAAATTTCACATATAATTTCCTTTCTCTCAATATCTGCAACACCAACCTCAAATGATGCTCGTGCTCCTTAAAATTCCTCGAGTATACCAGTATATCATCAATGAACACAACCACAAACTAGTTCAAATACTGATGGAACACCCGATTCATCAGATCCATAAATACTGTTGGTGCATTAGTCAACCCGAATGGCATCACTAAGAACTCGTAATGCCCATACCTGGTACAAAATGCAGTCTTCGAAATATCTTCTGCTTTAACTTTCACCTGATGGTAGCCTGACCGTAGATCAATTTTAGAGTAAACTTGGGTCCCCCAGAGCTGATTAAATAAATCATCGATCATAGGGAGAAGATATTTATTCTTGACTATCAATTTATTTATCTTCCTATAATCGATGCTCAACCTGATGGTTTCATCTTTCTGTTTCACGAACAACACTGGCACTCCCTAGGGCGACACACAGGGTCTAATAAAACTCTTATCTAGTAACTCCTATAGCTGATCTTTCAGTTCTTTCAACTCAACTGGAGCCATACGATATGGTACTTTAGATACTGGTACAAATCCCGGCAACAAGTCTATAGTGAACTCAATCTCATGATCTAGTGGCAAACTAGGTAATTCTTCTGGAAATACATCTGAGAATTCCCTCACTACTGGTATGTCAATTTGTCCCAATGCTTCTTTTGACAATTCTCTTATGTATGCGACATACCCCTGACAACCATCCTATAGCAGTCTCCTCACCTGAATAGCCGACACCAGCTATGGCGAGGCACGCATGTGTGAACCCGTAAATCTAAATTCTGGCTCACCCGAGGGTCTGAAAATTACTTCTTTCTTATAGCAATCAATACTAGCGTGATAAATAGTTAACCAATCCATACCCAGTATCACATCAAATCCCTGCATATCCACGACCACAAGATCGACTAAAAGCACTCTTTCCTGAATACTTATTGGAAAATTCCAATGTACCCTCCTGCATCTAACCACAGATCCCATCGGCGTATCCACAGACAATTCTATATCTAATGGTTGTGTCTCTATTCCAGCTATTTTCACATATCCCGCCGATATAAAAGAGTGGGTGGCACCTGTATCAAACAAAACAATAATTTTATATGGTAAATCAGTAAGAGTACTTGTGACCACGTCTCTAGTCGTCTCAGCGTCTCCCGGTATCAATGTGTAAACCCTTGCCGGTGCAGTGTTCCTCTGCTAACCACCGTGGGGCACCTGATATCCACCTCAAAATGGTCTAGGAGCCTATGCATAATTTGATGGCATATGACACGATCGAGCTATATGATTGGGCCTCCCCCAGTCAGCACTCACCCAGATGTCTCCGTCCATATCTAGGACAAATGGCAGAAAGTTGTCTGCACTGAAATCCACCATGCTCTACTATCTATCTCTGGCCTCCACCAAATCTACCCCCTCTCCAAGGGCCTCGGCTAGGACTCGCCTGAAAACTTGAGGGCGCAGTCCTTTTTCTCTGACTCTACGTCTCAGTCTCCCTGGGCAAACTTTCCCCTGCTATAATAGCCCTGACAACCAACTCTGAGAAGTCCTGGATCCTTAGTACTACCACTTGCCTGTAAATATCATGCCTCAAGTTTCTCTCAAACATTCTAGCCTTCTTTTCTTCAGCTGGGACAATATAGGGGCAGAAACGTGATAGCTCAATAAATCTCATAGCGTATTGCTGAACGGTTAATAACCCCTAGGATAGACTCAAAAACTCCTGTACTCGAGCATCTATGACTGAAGCAGGATAATATCTATTAAAGAACATATCCCTGAATCAGGCCCAGGTCATCTGCACTGGTATCGCCCTATGCTCCTCCAACAGTCTGGTGGCTAACCACCATTTTTCAGCCCCCCCTGCCAGCCTATATATAGCATATAAGATCCTCTGCTCATCGGTCCAGTGAAGTACTGTCAGAATCTTCTCTATCTCATACATCCAATTCTCAGCAACTGCAGGATCGGTCGCTCCAAAAAAAGTTGGCGGATTCATCTTCATGAATTTCTCTATAATACATCCCGGAACTGGAGATGGACCTCCCTGCTCTCTAGAGCTCTGTGCTATCTCAGCCATAACTTTCTGAGCCACACTATGAAGCACAGTATCTGAATCTCCACCTCCCACGTTAAAAGGACCTGCTCCATCATCCCCACTAGCGTGAGCGCTACTGCCCCCTAGGTCCATCTTGTAAACATATAGAACACCGTTTTCAGAATCCTATTTCCTACACATCAACTTTTCTCCTTAATCCTATCCCACAATCCAATCCTGCAACCTAAACACATGACTCGTTGATAGTTTACTATGGTTTTCTTGAAATCGTCACTCCAGGAAAAACACAGAAACAATCACGGAATCCCGTATTCAGATCACAGAACAAAACCTCAAATCTTTTCCCTATATTCTGGTATTGTTTTTCGTTGCACTCTTGAGTCTGTAGAACCTAGCAACCTAGGCTCTGATACCAAAATGTAACATCCTCAAGATTTTCACCATTTTTTTAAATAATAAATTACTCCAATACCTGCATGTAATAGGCATCCTTATGCAGCGGAAAAACATAAATCACATAACCACATATACATGTATATACAATACCAGAATTCAGTATTTCCAACCATAGCTACATAATACATCTCTCTCTCCAGTGTCAACTACCCAAAAAAAAATACAAAACCCTACACAAAACTTACCCTCTAAACCATTGTAATCAATATACTCTCTATCCGCGAGCCTGATCTGCTCGCCCAGCTGTTTCACCTGAAAAATGGTAAAGTAATGGGGTGAGTCGACGCTCAGTAAGTGGAAATATGCTATCACTAATGTGTGGCAATAATAGTATTTAAAACTACATTATCTGCCATATCTATAAAACGCATGTATTAAAGCTTAAAACATTTGTATCATTTAAGCTTTCTATCATTCATCATTCTTGAACTTTATTGTACTATTTATGAAGTTTTGGTAATTTTTTGTCGCAGGAAAATTCCCAAGAATCAAAACCGATACCTGTTTGTATTTTGTGCATAACTTTTCCATCCAAGCTCCGATTGAGACGATTCAAATTTTTGGAGAAAGAGGAAAGGATTATCTACAACTTTGGTGTTTTGAGTTTTATGAGTTAAGGGTTCCAAAAGAGTCATATTTGTGATGAACAGAGAATGAAAAAAAATGAAAAAATATAGCAATTCGGGTTTCCTATTCGGGTCTAGGGCTTTCCCCCCCTATCCTGTTTAACCCTTCTCTTTCTCTTCCTGCGGAGGCAGCCCCCATGGCTCCCCATTCTCCTCTTTTCCTTCTTCTTCTTCTTCTTCTTCTTCTTCTTCTTCTTCTTCTTCTTCTTCTTCTTCTTTAGTTTGTTTTTTTTGTTCTTTTCAATTCTGCTTCTCTCCCCTTGTCTCTCTTCCTTCCCTTTGTCTTTCCTCCCTCACTCTCCCCCTTTCCTCAGTTTCTCTTGGCCTCCTCTGCCGTCTTGCAGTACGGCCAGCCTCCTCCACCATCTTCAGCAGTCCCCAAGCACAGCAGAACACTAGCCGACTCCATAGCAGGACCACCAAAGCGCAGCAGCAACTTCTCCAACACAGTAGTAACTTCACGGCTCCGTGGATTTGTTTCTCTCTCTCTCTTTTCCTTTCTTTCTTTCTTTTATTTACTTTTCTTTGAATCTTGGAATATTGAAGAAATTTTAGTTTTTTTTAATGTTATTGGAGTTTTCTTTCTTTTTTTTTAAGTTGAGTAATGTTGAGTATTTCATTATTGTTAAATTAATCTCTTTGTTTATCTAATTGATAGTTATTTTAATTTAGCATTCTTAATTAAATTCAGATATTTTTTTTTGTCGAAATTCGATTTAGTTAGGGTCTATGATTAGTAAAGGTTGTGTTTTTATTGTGTTCCGTTATTGTTTATGTCTTTTAAATTTCCGTTGAGTTCATGTTTACATTTAAATTGTGAGTCTTGATTTGATCTCTTAATTGTGCTAAAGGTTCGATTTTTAGTAGGTTTGGTTTTTTTTTAGTGTGTGTCTAATTTAGTTTCCATTGTGTGTTTTTAATTCCATGTTCTAGGTTGCCATTTTTAATTAATGCGTGTCCCAATGTTTCCTTGAGTAGATTAGAGTTTCCGTTTTTGCTCTCAATTTCGTTGCACGCTAGGTTTAGAATTTTGTTTGTTTCGTGTTTAAATTGTGATTGTGGTTGCGTATTTTTAATTCCATGTTTAAGGTTTCCATTTTTAGTTAGTATGCTCTAGTGTTTCCTTAAGTAGATTAGGGTTTTTATTATGGTTATTTAATTTCGTGTGTGCTAGTTTTACGACTTTAATTTGTGTTTTCATTTAAGTTTCTACAATCTTGAAAACCCGAATCTGAACTGAGTTCAGTGCATTTTTGTTTTCGATTGGACGAACGTAAATTTGAAATTAAAACGCATTCCCTGAGGAGACGATCTAGCCATTGGGTTTAATATTACACGATAGAACTCCTATACTTGGGATAGCTTTCGAGCTACTCATTTTTCGAGTGAGTCAGTATGTCATGATTTGACTCCTCATGACAGGGTTGTGCGGCCCGTAGGCGAGACTTAACCTGGTCAGGCCTCCAGGTAAGTCACTATATTCTACACTACCTCAGCCTAGCCAAACTGCATACTCTCCTAGGTGTAAGACTGGCTACCTCAACCCGGCCAAACTGCATACTCTCCTAGGCACGGAACTGGCTGCTACCTCATCAAACTGGCACTCCTCAACCTAATGAACTGGGGAGCTGCATACTCTCCGAGCACGGCTGACGGTACCCACATACTATCTGAGATATGTGGTTGCACTCTATCTATATCTAGCAATGGTACCGTGCTTTGTATTCTATATATGTATTGTATCTGTCTGTAAATTTCTACAGGGATCTGATACTATATATATACATACTATACTCTTCATACTGTTTTCATTATATTTCCAAAATAACCATAACACTATATTGTTATACTGTAAATATTGTAACATCTGTAACATCTTGATGCTATAATTGTGTAATCTGTCTATACTTTCTTTCTATATAATCTTTCTGTATAATCTTGCTGTACTTCCTTTCTGTATAATCTAAGTGTTATGGCATTTACGAAAACATAACTTTCTATATACACTGTATATACGGTTCTAAATAAATATCTGTATACTGATATATATATATATATATATATATATATCAGTATACAGATATTTATTTAGAACCGTATATATATATATATATATATATATATATATATATATAACTGTCTATATAGTCATCTGAAATGAACTGTACATATATGCAAATTATGTCTATATAAAATCTACAATTATCTCACTATGTTTGTATAACTTGAAATACTAAAAAACTACATAAAAATTCCATGTCAATATCATATACTCAGGCCACACATGCTTTAAAAATTCATATCCTGTATAATATCTAGTATATATGCATACATATATAAAATTCTGGTAACATGAGTAAATTTCCTAGCATAGCATATTTCCCTTACCTTATCTCTGAAAATCCCCTACTGAACTCCAGCCCGATACCTGCAGGGCTCTCCACTCAACACCCTGAAAACCATATCCCCCAAAACAAAACATCAATATTTCTTCATGTATTGTATTTCTTATAACTGAGGGAAAGACAAATATTGAATAAAATGTCTTACCTTGAGATTGGGATGAAATCCAAACCAACTTCTCCAATGATCAGCTCCTGCAGACTTGCAGAGAACTTCGCTAGGAGCATCGTGGTAGCCTCAGATCTTCGATCTGACGAGAAATGGGCCCGAAATTGAAGAGAGAAGGAGAGAGGGACGTAGAGAGAGAGAGAGAGAGAGAGAGAGAGAGAGAGAGAGAGACAGAAGGGGATCTCCTGCGCTAAAATTTCATAAAAATTTGAGTTTCAGCTATTTATAGGGCTGGATTCGTCGACGAGACATGTCACCTCGTCGACGAGTCCTTCAATAATTTCGTCGACAAACTTCCTCCCTCGTCAACAAATTTCATACTATCCAAAAACCCCTCTCGGTATGTTCTCGTCGACGAGGCGTGGCTTCGTCGACGAGGCCTACTTATAAGCTCGTCGACGAACTCCCTATGTTCGTCGATGAGGCCCTGTGAAAAATTTTTGGATTATTCCATCCAAAATGCAATGTCGTCAACGAACACGGCTGCCTCCTTCCGTTCCTATTTCCATTTCTTTCTCTCTTTAATATTTAAATATCATTATTTTTTGGGTCGTTACAATGGTTGCAAGTATTTTTTGACTATTGTGGATGATTTCAATAGGTGTACCTAGACTTTTATGCTGAGATTAAAATCAAAAGCCAACACCAATTTGCAAAACTTTTGTGCAATGGTAGAGACCCAATTTGAAAAAAAAAGTAAAAAACATTCGGATTGACAATGGATGAGAGTTTGATATGAAATATTTTTATCTAAAACATGGGATTTTGCACCAAAATACCTGTGTGGAGACACCTCAACAAAATGCTACTATTGAAAGGAAACATCAACATATTTTAAATGTTGCAAGAGCACTACAATTTCAATGTAGCATTTCATTGAGGTATTGGAACCATAGCATTCTCACGATTGTATACCTCATTAATAGAACTCTAACTCCATTGTTAAATCATAAAAGACCCTTTGAGATTTTGTTCAAAAAGAAACCCAGTTATGCACATTTAAAGGTTTTTGGGTGCTTGGCATTTGCTACCACTTTGGTTAATGAAAGACATAAATTTGATCCTAGGGCTAGAAAGTCTGTATTTATTGGTTATCCCTTTGGTATCAGAGGATATAGACTTTTGGACCTAGATACTAAAAAGGTTTTCATCTCTTGAACTGCTGTGTTTTATGAAACTGTCTTTCCATTCAAAACAGACAAAATCGACCATCTTGATACTGATGTCAGCAACATTAAACCACTACCAAATCCAAATGAATTAAGCTTTACTCAAAACCCTGTCATTTCTTCCCACTTTACCTGTTCATAATGATTCTGGAGGTACTGTCAACCCTAATACCACTTCAAAAATAGGGCCACTTCAGACACTTGATTCCCAAAACAATGAACTGCTCAGTTCTCAAAATAACTCCAAACTAGAAACAGAAACTCATGACAACACCCATACACACTTACCCCGAAGATCAACTAGAATAAAGAGAGCTCCTACTCATTTGCAAGACTTCATATGCTAGCAGTCAACTTCTCTTCTCCCATCCCAAAACTTGGACAAATACAAATACCATAATTTATCAGGTAAGCCTTTTCCTTTGAGTGCCAGCATATCTTATGATAAGTTATCTACACCACACAAGGCTTTCGTGACCTCCACAACCTCACACACTGAACCTAAAACTTACACAGAAGCTAGTTGAAAAGTAAGGTGTACTCCCAAGAGGGGGGTAAATTAGGATTAAAATTTTTTCTTTAGAAACTTCTTTTAATTAATTCCTTCTCAACCCTTTTAGTTTCAACAAACACACATGTAATGTAATAACCCAAGAAATTAATCAAGGCCTCGTCGACGAACATAGGGGATTCATCGACAAGGTTATATGAGGGTCTCATCAATGAAGACATGTCTCATCAACGAGAAAATACCAAGAGGGGTTTTAAGGTAATCTGAAATTCGTCAATGAGAAATGAAGGTTCGTCAACCAAATTCTTTAAGGACTCGACGACAAAATGACGTGTCTCGTTGACGAACCTAGGGCTATAAATAGTTAAAACCCAGATTTTTTTAGTGTAATTTGGGGCAAGACTCTCTCTCTCTCTCTCTCTCTCTCTCTCTCTCTCTTTCTTTCTCTCTCTTTCTCTCTCTCTCTCTCTCTCTCTCTCTCTCTCTCTCTCTTTAAATGTCTCCCTCTACTTCTCTCTTCGATCCCAGCCCCATTTCTCGCCAGATCGACGATCTGAGACCATCACGACGCTTTTGGGAAAGTTCTCCACAAGTCTGCCAGAGTGGATTGTTGGTGGGAATGGTTCAAATTTCATCCCAATCTTAGGGTAAGGCATTTTATTCAAAATTTGCTTTCCCTACAGTTATACAAAATGTAGTACACAAATAAATAATGATATTTTGTTCTAGGGGATGTTGTTTTCAGGATGTTAAGCGGAGAACCCTGCGGGTATAAGGTCAGAGTATAGTAGGGGCTTTTCAGAATTCAGGTAAGGGAAATATGCTATGTTAGGAGTTTTAAAAATACTAATAGAGATTTCATAGATACATATATACTAGTATATTATACAGTTTTTACAGAATAAGAGTTTTAATGTTTGTGGGGCCTGAGTAGATATTTATTTGATACAGAACTTATATAACTTTTTACTAGCATATCATGTTATACAGCTTATAAAGATAATTATCCAGATCAGTACACATATACAGATGTTTATTCAGATAGGTATATTACAGTTTTATTCAGATTCAGTATGTTACAGTTTTTATATAGATAAGTATATACAGTATTTACAGTATGCCATGTTTCCTAATACCAAAACACTCAGAGTATACAGACAGATTATACAGATAGACTATATAGACAGATTATACAGTCTAATATACAAATATAGCATCAAGATGCTACAGTTGAATTATTAAGATATTATAGTGTTTATAGTACAGAATTACAGTGTTATGGTTATTTTGGAAACATGATGAAAACAGTAGAAAGAGTATTGTATTATATATATATATATATATATATATATATATATATATGATATCAGATCCCTATGAAAATATTTTAGACAGATACAGAATACAGAGCACGGTACCGTTGCTAATACAGATAGAGTGCAACCACATATCTTAGATAGTGTGTGGGTACCATCAAACTATGCTTGGAGAGGATGCAGCTGTGACGACCTGCTTAATTTTCATAATTTTTTTTCCATTATAAAATATAACCAATATGACAAAATTCAGCAGATCATAATTCACCTGGACCCGAGGGTACCAGGGACATAACAGTAACACAATGCGGAAGCCTAAGCAGCAGGAAACATAAAATCAATATATCATAAACACAAATCATCCATCACAATACCAGAGTTACTACATCCACTGTATTTAAGTTTATACATCCCAAAAAGAAAAATTTAGGCACATTTTCACAAAAATCCAATCGTCCCTGCCAAAACTTACCCTTTAAAGAGGGCAGATCAACAGAACTATAACAACGGAGCTTTACCCGCTCTCCTATTAGGGGCTCCTGAAATTTTTATGAAATTCGGGGTGAGACACCTCTTAGTAAGGGAAATAAACTAACACTAGTGTGTGACAACATGAGCATTTCTGTGGTATACATATAGTTATAAACATAACCAATAAAACTGTGTATATATCATTTCAGGGAAAAACATATATAATCAAAACATGGCAGAACATAATGGTTTCCATAGCATAATTCATCTTATATAAATAATAATACAAAACAAACATCCCTAGAAGGTTAACTGACTATTGTCATGTATTACCCCCACATGACTTGGTTGTGTGACCCGAAGGCGGGACCTGACAATGGTTGGCCGACCACTGCCAAGTCAAGAGTACAGTTTGTAAGTCTGATGGGTCTGCTAGACCTGGTCTGTACACTAGGGGCGCTCACACACTTCTTAAAATCACATCGACCATCCAATCTCACACCAGTCCGTACAGCTGCATTAGCACAAATATCATGATAAATCATGAACACATAGCATCGGTAATGTGCAAGTGCTAGCCTAGACCAAGCCAACCAGGTTCTAATAATATATAGCATATGCTAAAATTGTGCTACATGGATATTTCATACCATTAATTATCAAATCAATCATATCATTTTGCATATATACGTATATTATGAAAATTATCGCCCCGTACGCTGGCATTTCACATTTTACCATAGCCCGACCATACGTCAGCAAATCATATCCATAGCACAGCCCGTACACTGGCAAATCATTTCCATAGCTCGGCCCATACATCAGCAAATCATTCCCATAGCTCATCCCGTACGCTGGCAAATCATTTCCATAGCACAGCCCGTACGCTGGCAAATTATTTCCATAGCTCGGCCCGTACGCTGGAAAATCATATACATAGCTCGGCCCATACGCCGGAAAACATATAAAAATCTCGGCCTATACGCCGGTTTTTCATTATAAAAATCCATATCATTAACTCATTCCCAGAAAACAGTTTTTCATTATAATTTCTACTCATGCCACACGAAATAGGTTTTTCATATATCTAACATACCATCATTTTCAACTGTATTTCCCAAATATAAATCATATATAAATATATTTATTTTCATGAAATCAAATGTTGTAACAATATACATATTTTTCATAAAACTACTAGCTTAGTTTATCCCCTTACCTGAGTCTTGAAAAGCTCCTAAAACAAACACCCCCGCACCCACAGGGTTCCCCATTCAACACCCTGAAAACGACATTTTCCAGAACTAAAGTTTAGTATTTCTATGCATATTACGCTTTCTACAACTGTTAAAAAGCCAAATACTGAGTAGAAAGCCTTACCCTGGATTTGGGATGGTTTCCAACTCAGCCCCACCAACGATCCGCTCTGGCAAACTTGTAGAGAACTTTCCCAGGAGCATCGTGGAGGCTTCAGATCATCGAACTGGCAGAAATTCGACCCAAAAACTTAGAGAGAAGGAGGAGAAACCAAAGGATGAGAGAGAGAGAGAGAGAGAGAGAGAGAGATTTTTGCGCGAAAATGGGATGAGAAATCACGTTTAGCACTATTTATATTGCGGGATTCGTCGACAAGCCACGTCACCTCGTCGACGAGTCCTGTAGAAAATTCGTCAATGAACCTGAACCCTCGTCGACGAATTTCAGATTTCCAAAAATCCTCTCTTGGTATCTTCTCTTCGACGAGACGGAACTTCATCGACCAGATCCTAAAGAACACTCGTCGATGAAACCCCTCTATTCATCGACGAGACGTAAGTCGGCTGCCTCCTTATGTTCCTGTTTCCATCTCCCTTTCTTTTTTAAATTTAAATACCATTATTCTTCCGGTTGTTACAGCAGCTCCCAAGTTCAATGGGTTGAGGGGGTCAGTTTGACGAGGCAGTAGTCCAATTCCACGCCTATGAGTGGATGCAGTTTGGCCGGGCTGAGGTAGTGTAGAGTATAGTGACTTACTTGGAGGGCCGACCAATGTTAAGTCCCGCCTACAGGCCGCACAACCCTATCATGATGGGTCAAATCATGACATACAGAGTTCCAGGGATAAAACATAGTTATGTATATGTGTATAGTTGTACATTATTTGAAGAATATAGTATAATATTAGCAGTATAAAAAGTAGAAAATACAGATGATACCGTTATATTTTAAATTTTGAAAATGTATGATATGCTTGACAGATTTATTGTTTCATACAGTTCAGATGTTATTAAAATAATATGCAACTTAGTAGCCACACACTAGTAATAGCATATTTCCACTTACTGAGCGTCAACTCACCCCATTATTTTAACATTTTTCAGGTGAGCCAGTTAGGTGAGCAGACTAGGCTCGCAGATAGCATGATTATAGTGTTGCTCTATTTATAAGGTAAGTTTGTACATAGAGTTGTATTTTGGGGTAGATGGGATTGGAGAGAGATGTATTATATAACCATGGTCTGGAAATACTGATTTCTGGTATTGTATGGTATTTTTGGTTGCATGATATATGTTTCTACTGCGTAGGTATGTTTATTGCGTACAGGAATACCCCAGTGCACCCTTAGGCCTGAGATTTCATAGCAGGGGTATTAGAGTAGTGCATATATGTAAAACAAATGATTAAATTTTGAGGTCATTACATTGTGGTATTAGAGCCTAGGTTGCTAGGTTCTGTAGACTTTAGAGTGCAGCGAAAAACGATATCAGAATATAGGAAAAAGAGGTGTGAGGTTTTGTTCTGTGATCTAGATATAGGATTTCATGGTGGTTTCTGTGTTTTTCCTATGGTGACGATTTCAGGAAAGTCATAGTAAACAACTGACGAGTCGTGTGTTTAGGTTACAGGATTGGATTTTGGGCCGGGAATAAGGGTGATAATTAATAGAGAATTTGAGGTTTAGTTTAATGAGATAAATTAGATCTGTATGGGAAATAGGATTCTGAAATGGTGTTTGATGTAATTTCAAGATGGACCCAGGGGGTAGTAGCACTCATGCTAGTGGCGATAATAGAGTTGGTCCTTCTGGCACAGGAGGCAAGGATTCAGATGCTGTGCTACGCAGTATGGCTCAGCAAGTTATGGCTGAGATAGCTTAGAGCTCTAGAGAGTAAGGCGGTCCATCTTCAGTTTAGGGATGTACTATGGAGAAATTTATGAAGATGAACCCGCCGGCATTTTCAAGAGCTTCTAACCCTGCTATAATAGAGAATTGGGTGCAAGAGGTACAAAAGATTTTGACAGTACTTCACTGCGCGAATGAGTAGAGGGTTTTTTATTCTACGTATAGGCTAGCAAGGGAGGCCAAGAGATGGTGGACGACCACTAGATTATTGGAGGAGCATAGGGCTATTCCAATGCCGATGACCTGGGCCCGATTCAGGGATGTGTTCTTTGATAGATATTATCCTGCTTCAGTTAGAGAGGCTCGGATACAGGAGTTTTTTGGCTTGTCCCAAGGATCATTAACCGTCCAACAGTACGCAATAAGATTCATTGAGCTTTTGCGTTTCTATCCTTATATCGTCCCGAATGAAGTTAAGAAGGCTAGGATGTTCTAGAGGAATCTGAGGCAAGATATTTACATATAGGTGGCAGTACTGAGGATTCAGGATTTCTCTGAGTTAGTTAACAGGGCTCTTATAGAAGAGGAGAGCCTACCGAGAGAGATTGAGGCACCGAATCAGAAGAAGAGGGTTGCACTTTTGAGCTTTCAGGTGGGGTCCAGTCGAGGCCCTTGGAGAGGAGGTAGATTTGGCAGGGGTCAGAGATAGATGGTGGAGCAGGGTAGATTTTAGGGTGCATCACCTCCCACCACTTGTCCCAGATGTGGACGGAGACATCCAGGTGAGTGCCGGCTAGGGGAGAATGTCTGCTATCGCTGTGGAAGGCTGGACCATATGGCTCAATCCTACCAGATGTCGTCGAATTATACACTAGCTCTTAGACCATTTCGGGGTGGATACCAAATGCCCCGCGGAGGTCAGCAGAGGAATATTGCACCGGCGAGGGTCTATGCATTGACTCCGAGTGATGCTGAGACAGCCGGAGACGTGGTTATAGGTACTCTTATTGCTTTACCATATAAAGTTATTTTTTTATTTGATTCAGGTGCTACTCACTCCTTTATATCGACGGGATGTGTGAGAATAACTGGAGTAGAGACACGGTTGTTAGATATAGAACTGTTTGTGGGTACGCCCATGGGATCTGTAGAAAATGTAGGAAGGTGTTTCAAAATTTTCTAGTACATATTCAGGAGTGAGTACTACCAGCCGATCTTATGGTCCTAGATATGTAGGGATTTGATATGATACTAGGCATGGATTAGCTAGCAACTGATCACGCCAGCATAGATTGCTATCAGAAAGAAGTGATTTTCAAACCCTCAGGTGAGCCAGAATATAAATTCGTGGGTTCACGCGTGCATGCCTTACCACAGTTGGTGTTGGCTATTCAGGAGAGGAGACTGCTATGGGATGGTTGCCAGGGGTATGTCGCATACATAAAAGAATTTCCAAAATAAGAATTAAAACAAGCTGACACACCAGTAGTGAGAGAATTTCTAGACATTTTTTCGGAGGAGTTGCCTGGTTTGCCACCAAACCGAGAAACTGAGTTTACTGTAGATTTGTTGCCATGGTCAGAACCAGTATCTAAAGTACCATACCATATGGCTCCAGTCAATTTGAAAGAATTGAAAGATCAATTACAGGAATTGCTAGATATGGAATTTATCAGACCCAGTGTGTCACCCTGGGGAGCGTCAGTTCTATTTGTGAAAAAAATAAAGACGGGACCATGAGATTGTGTATCAATTATAGGAGATAAACAAATTGACAGTCAAGAAGACTGCATTCCGAACCAGATAAGGGCATTAAGAGTTCTTAGTGATGCCATTTGGATTGACTAATGCACCAGCAGTATTTATGGATCTAATGAACTGGATGTTCCATCAGTATTTGGACCAATTTGTGGTTGTATTCATAGATGATATACTGGTCTACTCAAGGAGTGTTGAGGAGCATGAGCATCACTTGAGGCTGGTGTTACAGATATTGAGAGAAAAGAAATTATATGCAAAATTTAAGAAATGTGAGTTCTGGTTAAGGCAGGTTACCTTTTTCGGCTACGTGATCTTTGAGGCAGGTATATCAGTTGATCCAAGTAAAATAGAGGCAGTAGTGAGTTGGGAAAGGTCGAGAAGTATTCAAGAGGTCAGAAGTTTTATGGGGTTGGCAGGCTATTACCGATGCTTCGTGGATGGCTTCTCTAGGTTGTCAAGTCCATTAACATGACTTACGAGGAAAAAAGTGAAGTTTTATTAGACCAGTGAGTGTGAGTAGAGTTTCCAAGAATTAAAGCGGCGATTGGTTTCGGCACTAATTTTTGCTATTCCATTAAGAAGAGGGGAATTTGTTTTATAGTGATGCCTCTTTGAAGGATCTTGGATGTGTGTTAATGCAACATAGGAGAGTCATTGCCTATGCATCTAGATAGCTTAAAGAATATGAAAAGAACTATCCTGTGCATGACTTAAAATTAGCTACAATAGTTTATGCTTTAAAGATCTGGAGGCATTATTTATATGGTGGAAAGTGCGAGATTTTTACTGATCACAAGAGCCTGAAATATTTCTTTACCCATAACGAACTGAATATGAGGCAAATAAGGTGGCTAGAACTTATTAAAGATTATGACTACACCATTAGTTACCATCCAAGGAAGACAAATGTGGTAGCTGATGCCCTGAGCAGGGAATCAGTGAGACCAGCACTAGCAGCCATGGAGATTCCACATTCAGTTTTGATGGATTTGGAGAGACTCGGCATAGAGTTAGTTGAGGATAGCCCTCGGGCATTTATTGCCAACTTGGTGGTACAGCCTACACTATATGAGAAGATTAAAACAACTTAGGGTGATGATGTAGAATTGGTAGAGGTAGTGGCAAGAGTGCGGGTTGATCAGGGAAAGGAATTCAGTATCTCTGATGATGGAGCTCTGAGGTTCTGCACCAGACTGTGTGTGCCTGTAGATGATTAAATTAAAAGAACGATTTAAGGGGAGGCTCACAGATCACTGTACACTGTTCATCTTGATAGTACTAAAATGTACAGGGATTTGCAAAAGTATTTATGGTGGAGTGGAATGAAGAGGGAGATAGTCAAGTTTGTATAGCAGTGCTTGACATGCCAGCAAGTTAAGGCTGAGCACTAGAGACCAACATGGAAGTTGCAGCCATTATTCATTCCATAATGGAAATGGGATCACGTTACGGGGTTACCATCAATGCATCAGGGATTGAATGCAATTTGGGTGATTGTTGATCGTCTGATGAAGACTGCTCATTTCATCCTGATTAAAGTAGGTTACTCCATGGACATGTTGGAAGAAACATATGTTCAGGAGATAGTTTGTGTCCATGGTGTTCTGGTATCCATAGTTTCAGACCGAGATCCTCGGTTTACCTCACAATTTTGGAAAAGCTTCCAGGAGGCTATGGGTACACAGTTAACATTCAACACTACTTTTCACCCCCGGCTAGATGGACAGACCAAGAGGACGATTTAGACATTAGAAGATATGTTTCGTGCTTGATTTTGGGGGTAGTTGGACCCAGTATATGTCATTAGTCGAGTTTGTTTATAATAACAGCTATCAGACTAGTATCAGCATGGCACCTTATGAGGCACTGTATGGTAGGAGATGTTGTTCTCCTTTGTTCTGGGACGAAGTAGGCAGAAGGCGAGTTTTGGGTCCAGAGATAGTACAATAGGCTTATGATAAAGTCTGACTAATTAAAGAAAGAATCAATACTGTGCAGAGTCGACAAAAAATCTATGCAGACACTCGCCATTGGGAATTAGAATTTGATGTGGGGGATTGTGTATTTTTAAAGATAGCTCCCCTGAAAGGGATTATAAGGTTTGGAAAGAATGACAAGTTGTGCCCTAGGTATATTGATCCTTTTGAGATACTAGAGAAAGTAGGGCCAGTTGCCTATAGGCTAGCTTTGCCGCTAACTCTTTCTAGAATACATGACGTGTTTCATGTTGTTATGCTAAGGAAATACCTTCAGACCCGTCCCACATAATCAGCTATGCAAAGATAGAGTTTAAAGATTCATTAGCTTATAAAGAAGCGCCAGTACAAATTTTGCGCACCAAGGAAATTCAGCTAGTGAAAGTTCTATGGAAGAACCATGCTACAGAAGAAGCTTCATGGGAACTTGAAGATGAAATAAGAAAAAAATACCCATATTTATTCCAAGAGAATTCATAATAATCAGGTAAAATGTAAGTAGTTAGGTAATGTTTCTTTTGCAGGTACATGTATCAGTTTAGTTAGTAGGTAGTCTTTTAGCTTTATATGTGTAATCTTCCAAAGTTTAGATTATAACCACGGTATTCCTCTGCCGTAAATGAGGGTAAGTAATAAAATAAGTAGACCATTTACCTTTTGGGATGATAGATTATATGGATGATGTTTAACACGAATAGTAAATTTTGAGGACAAAATTTTATAAGGCGGGGAGAATGTAATAACCCAAGAAATTAATCAGGGCCTCGTCGACGAACACAGGGGATTCATCAACGAGGGTACATGAGGGTCTCATCGATGAAGACATGTCTTGTCAACGAGAAAATACCGAGAGGGTTTTTAAGGCAGTCTGAAATTCATCGATAAGAAATAAAGGTTCATCGACAAAATTCTTTAGGGACTCGTCGACGAGATGACGTGTCTCGTTGATGAACCTAGGGCTATAAATAGTTAAAACTCATATTTTTCAATGTATTTTGGAGCAAGACTCTCTCTCTCTCTCTCTCTCTCTCTCTCTCTCTAAACGTTTCCCCCTCCTTCTCTCTTCGATCCCGGAACTGTTTCTCATCGGATCGATGATCAGAGACCACCACGACGTTTTTGGGAAAGTTCTTCACAAGTCTGCCGGAGTGGATCGTTGGTGGGAATGGTTCAAATTTCATGCCAATCTTAGGGTAAGACATTTTATTCAGAATTTGCTTTCCCTATAGTTATACAAAACGTAATATACAAAGAAATAATGATATTTTGTTCTGGGGGATGTTGTTTTCAGGATGTTGAGCGAAGAACCCTGCAGGTATAGGGTCAAAGTACAGTATAGGCTTTTCAGAATTCAGGTAAGGTAAATGTGCTATGCTAGGAGTTTTAAAAATGTTAATAGAGATTTCATAGATACATATATACTAGTTTATTATACAGTTTTTACAGAATAAGAGTTTTAATGTTTGCATGGCCTGAGCAGATATTTATTTGATACAGAACTTATATAGCTTTTTACCAGCATATCATGTTATACAACTTATACAGATAATTATCCAGATCAGTATACATATACAGATTTTTATTCATATAAGTATATTACAGTTTTATTCAGAATCAGTATGTTATAGTTTTATATAGATCAGTATATACAGTATTTACAGTATGCCATGTTTCCTAATACCATAACACTCAGATTATATAGACATATTATATAGTCAGATATACAGATATAGCATCAAGATGTTACATTTGAATTATTTAGATATTACAGTGTTTATAGTACAAAATTACAGTGTTATGGTTATTTTGGAAACGTGATGAAAACAGTAGAAAGATTATAGTATTATTTATATATATATATATATATATGATATCAGATCCCTATGAAAATATTTCAGATAGATACAGAATACAAAGCACGGTACCGTTGCTAATACAGATAGAGTGCAACCATATATCTCAGATAGTGTATGGGTACCGTCAAACCGTGCTCGGAGAGGATGCAGCTCCCTAGTTCACTAGGTTGAAGGAGCCGGTTTGACGAGGAAGCAGTCCAGTTCCGTGCCTAGGAATGGATGCAGTTTGGCTGGCCTGAGGTAGTGTAAAGTGTAGTGACTTACCTTGAGGGCCAACCAGTGTTAAGTCCCACCTACGGGCCACACAACCCTATCTTGAGGGGTCAAATCATGACATATAGAGTTCCAAGGATAAAGCATAGTTATGTATATGTATACGGTTTTACAATATTTGATGAATATAGTATGATATTAGTAGTATGAAAAGTAGAAAATACAGATGATACAATTATATTTTAAACTATGAAAATGTACGATATGCTTGACAAATTTATTGTTTCATACAGTTTAGATGTTATTAAAATAGTATGCAACTTAGTAGCCACACACTAGTAATAGCATATTTTCCACTTACTAAGCATCGACTCACCCCATTATTTTAACATTTTTCAGGTGAGCCAACTAGGCGAGCAGATCAGGCTTGCAGATAGCATGATTACAGTGTTGCCCTATTTATAGGGTAAGTTTGTACAGAGGATTGTATTTTGGGGTAGATGGGACTGGAGAGAGACGTATTATATAACCATGGTTTGGAAATACTGATTTTTGGTATTGTATGGTATTTGTGGTTGCATGATTTATCTTTCTGCTGCGTAGGTATGTTTATTATATATAGGAATACCCCAATGCTCCCTTAGGCCTCATATTTCATAGCAGGGGTATCAGAGTAGTGCATATGTGTAAAAAAATGATTAAATTTTGAGGTCGTTGGATGTAAGATTTGAATTTCAATCACAGGTCCAGCTAAGAATTAATTTAGTTATAATTCTTTATGAATGAGAATACCAAATTAAGTACTTTGTAGGTTTCTCTAGACTTCTTCCAGCAGCTTAGATCAACACCCAATGAATTAATTTAATCAATCAAGATAAGCTTCAATATAAAACAATATATCAATTCATGCAATGCTTTCAAGATTCAGCTTTTGAATATGTCAATCTACTCAACAAGATGAGCATGATTTCTCAATATGAAATACAATAGAAAATTCAACCAAGTTTCCAAAACTCAAATATTGATGTCAAATATGTAACTTGAATTATGCAACAAATCAATATATTAATGAGCTTTGATATTGATCAATCAATGTACTCCCTTGTGGTTTCCGCAATAATATTGATCAATGATCGTACTCCCTTACGGTTTCCACAATTCCCAAAAGCAAATTAATTTTCAACGATTAAATAATCAATCCATGCAATATATATGTCTGTAGAAAATTAAATTCACAACCACACAGTTTGTATATATATGCAAAAAGTTAAAGAGAGTAGGAAAGAGAGAGCAACACCAATATTTTACGAGGTTCGACTATCCCTGCCTACGTCCTTGCCTTAGGCAACACACCTAAAGATTCCTCTATATCACTCCTTTATGGGCGAAGCAAACCTTTTACAACATTCCTTCAAATAGGATAGAGCCCTCCTCTTCAAGCGATACCCCACGCTCAATGCAACGATTTAACAACCCTAAACCATCAAAAAATCTCCCTAGCAAGAATTCCCCTCTCACTAGTCCAATGATTCAATAACCTGAACCATAAAAAATAATTAGAAACAATATATGTATAATGACACTCTCAAAAGAGCTGACTAGTACAATTGATTAGCACAATATACTTCAATCAAATAACAATATAAAAAGATGAAGCTCAAGTATATATCACTGAGGTTCTTTGGATTTGAAGAAATCTTAGTTAGAGCACAAGAACCTCAAGCTTTAATTTAGTAAATAACTTAGAAAATATTCAGTAAGAACTCTTTGAATGTGAAAGGATTTGATCAATAGCTGATTTTTTTATCTTTGTTGGTGTGTATAATCCTTGGGTTTAGCATGTATTTATAAAGTTTAAAGAGTATTTTTTGTGTTGCCCAAGTTGCTTAGAGTATTTCCCAAGTTTTCACAAAGTTTGGTGGCCAAAAAATCACTTTTGGAAAGCTTCCTAGCTATCAAAATTTGAATTTTATGAAATTCAGTCACCTGTACCTAAAGGTCAGTCGCTTGTGCCTTTTAAATCAGCGTCTTTTTGAAGTCAGTACAGGTTCAGTTGACTAAGCTCATAGGGTCAGTTGACTGATGTGGTTCTGTCAACTTAATTTCCTTCAGCATAAAGGTTAGTCGCCTGACCAAACATAGTCAGTCGCCTGAGCTGATAGCTTTGACTAGTTTTCTATATTTTGGGTATAACTTTCACTATAAAACTCCAAATAAGACGATCTTGGTATCAAAAGAAATTTAAGACAAAATCCTACAACTTTCATGTTGATCATTTTTAAAGATAGGAAACTTTTGATAGATAAAATTGCTCATCAATACAAATATAGAAACAAAAATAGAATTTGAAGAATCTTGTTTTGGTGCTTTTCATTCCAAAAAAAAAATTAACCTTTTTAAAATAACTTTTAGCCTTATAAAAATATTTTCAATTATTTTAAAAGGTATCTAAGTCCAAGTAATTAACCTAAGAGTTTCATGTATCCATATTGAAATCGTTTGAAATACTTACATGAGACTTCTTAAAACTTTAACTTTCTAAGCTCTAAGTATCCATGTCTCTAAGCATATGTAATCTTCTTTAAACACTTGAACTTGATCTTTTAGGAACTCTATCTTTTATAAGAACTTGTGAGCTTGATCTCTTTATGAAAGCGTTTGAGCCCTGAAACGTATCTTAACAAAACATGTTAAGTTCCTTTAGTTTGTTATCATCAAAATAAAATTTTAAGCCTTGTAAGTCCAACATTCTCCCCCTTTTTGATGATGACAAATAAGGAGCAAAAAATAAGTAAGCCTTAAAAAGGCTCCCCCTTATAATAAGCATCATCTTAACAATATTTGCATGTAAGATCAATTTCAATATCATGTTCATATATCAAGATTAGCTCAATATCACATTATTGAGTATACCAAAAAATATATAACTTAATTCAACATCAGCATGTGAACTAATATGGTCAAGATAAAACAAATAAAAGAGCTAAGCAAAAAAAAAAAAAAGTAGTATCAAACATTTCAACCCAACTTAGTGTTTGGTTTCAGAAAATATGCATGCATCTACAGTTTCATTAGATTTGTATGCTCATGCTCATGCTCATGCTTTATTCATATTTCAAAGATTCATATAACTCTTTGAATTTAAATCCTTTTAAGCCTTAAGCAAATCATCTTATGATTTGGGCCAACAATGTCATTCTTGTATTCATTTGTTTCAATAGTCATCAATAAGATCAAAAATTTATCTTTAAGATTTTCATACCTTGTTCCAACTTGTTCCATATCCTTGTATTAATTGACTTTGTGAACTTCCATAGATTGATCAAGGATAAATTTTCTTCTTATATTTGAATTGACTATCTTAAATCCTGTAGGCTATGGAGGCATCCATTTTCATTTTAGTATAGATTTAGCTTTCTTAATTTCTAAAAAGGGAATGACTATTCCTAATATCCTTGGAGTCCTTAGTTCATGAACTAGGCTTTTTATCTAGGTAGCCATATTTTCTTGGGTCTCGATGGTTTACCAAGAAATGTTTCTTTTACTTTCCAAACTTGTTTAATTTTCACACCCTTTCTATTTAGTGGACATTCAAATTTTATATGTCCCTTCCCTTTATATAGAAAACATTTGGTGTGAGTGTAAGAATTTGAGGAGGTGCTAGCATAGTCTTTGGAGGCTTTTGTAAAGTACCCCATGTAGAGGTTCTTTTTCCTTGTATTCTCAACTCCATTGAATCTTATGCCTTTTTTATTCAAGGACGTTTTTTGTGCGCCAATCATTTTATCAAGATTTTCTTTTCCTCTAGTGAAGTTGTAAATTATTTTATTTTGATCCTCAATTTTCTTTTCAAGATCACAAATTTTCGGGTCTTGTATATTTTTACCCTTTACTTGCAGCATTTCTGGATCTTGAGACATTTTATTTATTTTTCTTTTTAATTCAGATATAAATAGATCTTTCTCATGTTCCATAGAAGATTGGGATCTTAGATCTTCCAATTCTTTCATCACCTTTTCATTCTTGCTTTCTAATCTTTTTATTTTTAAATCCTTTTCTCTTTCATCAAGATTTTTAGATTCTAATTCTTTTATTACAGTTTCATTTTTATTTTTCAATGAAGTATATCATTTAGTTACTTTAACTAAAATCTCATGAGCTTTAAATAATTCCATTTGTAATTCTTCATAAGATGATCTACTCTCATCATTGGATTCATCAGATGAATCATCACAAGAAACATTAAATGATTTGGATGAAGAGCTTTGTACTTCATCAACGTCTCATGTCAGAAGACAACCATTTGCAATCTCTTGGTCACTTGACACATTCTGAGCAACTAGAACTTATATTGTCTCATGTTGTGGCTTTCATTGCCTTTTTCTTTTTCTTCTTAGAATCCTTCTTTAACTGTGGACAGTCTAGTTTTATATGCCCAACTTTCTAGCAATTATAGCATGTAGGAGGTTCTTTCTTTGTTTTCTATTCATCAGTTGCTTCTTCATTTGATTTTGAGTCCCAAAATTTTCTTTTATTCTTCTTTCTAAGGATTTTTGCAAGTCTCTTGGTTATGAGGGCTATATCATTATCATCCATTACCTCTTCATCTTCATCACTAGAACTTTCACTTGGGGCTTTAAATGCAATGGATTCCTTGGCTTTAGATTTTCCTCTAGTTCTTTCATTTATTGTCATCTCATATGTGAGTAGAGAACCTATTAATTCATCTAGGGAGATGTTTTTCAAATTTCTTCCTTACTTATTGCAGTGGCCATAGGTTCCCAAATCGGTGGAAGTCCTCTAAGGATTTTCTGAATCATCTCATAAATTGAGTAATTTTTCCTAAAGCATTGAGGGAGTTTATTATAGGGGTGAACCTAGTGTACATACTAGTAATAGTTTCATCCGGGTTCATTCTAAAAGCCTCATACTCGCTTGTGAGCATGTCGATTCTACTATCTCTAACATCAACCATTCCTTTATAGGTTACCTCTCGTTTATCCCATATTTCTTTGATTGATTTACATGTCATGACCCTATTGAATTCATTTACATCAAGATCACAATATAATGCATTCATAGCACTTGAATTTACTTGCAACATCTTATAATCATTGTCGGTCATCCCTTTTTCCTCTTTAGGTAATTTTTCATTATCTATGTTTTTGGTAGGGACAAGGTCATCATGTGTGACAAATTTCCAAACTTTCCAATCCATGGTTTGTAGGTATATCCTCATTCGTTGTTTCCAAAAAGTATAATTGACACTGCAAAATAGGGGTGGTCTATAAGAGGATTGACCTCGGCAAAGGGAAATACACCTAGGTGTGCCATAAGGATCTTTGTGTAGCTTGAAATTAGGAATAGTTTCCCAAAAGGGGGGGTGAATTGGATTCTAAAAATTTCTTTTAATTCCTTTTAAAATACCTTAAACTTTCTTTATTTTTTTTAACAAATTCGTGACTTATTTGTTTAATTTGTTAAGCACTCAAGAACTTAGTTTCTTTATTTAACCTTTAACCATACAAACATCCAATCACTCAACCAAACGAATCAACTATAATTAGAAAGTAAACAAACAAGCCAATACACATCACTTATGTAATATAACAACTCAAAATGGTTGTTTGTTGATATTAGCCAAATTTGAACCAAGTTCTGTTGTGAATGAGAATTTATGCTTGCTGATGTAAAGCCCTATATAAATGAATCCAATCACTCTTTTCAAATATTTAGAACTCAAATAAACTCTTCGTAAATTTATCTTTGGGATGTTAACCAAGTAACGTACTCTCGTATGGTTTCCGCAAGATATGGTGTAACCAACGTACTCCCTTTCGGTTTCCGCAACCCAAATCAAAATTGGACTCTAAATTTACTTGATTTCCAAATATGCGTAGTATGTATAATTTATATATTTAAAACATCCACGCAGAAGTTGTATATGAACTGAAAATAAAGAATAGGGAAAGAGAGAGTGAGACGAGGATTTTTACGAGGTTCGGCTTATACCCAGCCTACGTCCTCGCCTTTGGCAAACCACCAAAGGATTCACTAAACCTATTCTGTTTATGGGTGGAACAAAACCTTTACAAGTGATACCCCATGCTTAAACACTCCTTCACTAGGTTAGAGCCTGCCTCTCTAAACAATGTCCCCTCGTTTGGTCACTCCTTTAGGCTAGAGCCCGCCTCTCTAAGCAATGTCCCCTAACTTAGCCAACGATCCAAACAATCCATGGAATGTCAAAGAACTACAAGAAACACAAGATCGGCGTACAAATACACTCTCTCAAAGAGCAAGTTAGTACAATTTCAGCACTATATACATGAATGTAAAATATCAATATGAAATAAAATGAAGCTCAAGTGTAGAATTCACCAATATCCTTCTTAGAAGAGGATTAGCAATAGGAATTCAAAGAAAGAAAGATCAGCACTTCATAATATCTTAGCAAAAGAGTTTTGCAATGAGTGAACAAGAGAGCTTTGGAAGAACAAGAGTGCTTTCAGCTTTACAAATAGATTTTTCAATTCTTGGATGTATTTTGATTTAAAAAACCATGTTTTTATAGGCTTTCAAACTTGTTTCCATGTTGCAAAAGTTTCCTTAGAGAGTTTCCCAAGTTGTTAGAAAAATTGGAGCTCAAAACGGCTATAGTTTAAAATATTAGAATTTAAAAATTTTCCTGTTGAACAGTGTTCAGATGTCTGAGGATTCAAGTTCAGATGTCTGAAGTTCCTAAAACCCTTTTAAAATTGTACTGGACACAGGGTCAGATGTCTGAAGAGAGGGTTCATACGTCTGAGGTGTCGAGTTCAGATGTCTGAAGTGTCGGGTTCAGACATCTGAACAGCTACTGCCTCTTTATTTTTTTCCAGAAAATCTTCAAACATCTGAAGTGACGAGTTCATACGTCTGAGGTGGTTCTGTGTGCTGTTCAGACAGTTGAAGTACCTCCCATGAACAATGTTTAGATGTCTGTTTTGGCCATAACTTTTTGTGTATAACTCCAAATTAGGTATTCTTGGTGTCAAAACAAAGTTAAGAGAAAATCTTACAACTTTCATGTTGAACACATTTTAAAATAAGGAGTCTTGGATAGAGACAAATTCACCTCAATGCGGATGTATAAAAACTGACAGCATTTGGAAAAACTCTTTTTGGTGCTTTTTATTCCAAAAATGATTCTAACCTTGTTAAAATAATTTTTAACCTTATAAAAATATTTTCTAGATATTTTGAAAGGTATATAGGTCTAAGAAATTAACCTAAGAGTTTCAAAATATTTCAAACGATATTTTAAACATTAAAGTACTTACATGAAAACTTCTAAGACTTTTCTCATTCTAGGTTCTTAAGTCTTCATGCTTTTTCCTTGAATTGAGTCCACCTTTTCTTCAAGCTTTCATATTCTTTGAGCTTTCTCACTTTACCTTTCTTTGGATCTTTTGACTTTAATATTCCTTGGCTTTCAACAACTCATTCATGTCCTCATAATCTTCAAGGTTTAATATATGATTTTTAAATCCATGCTTTGACTTATTTAAGTTTCATTTGATCCTTGTGAGCACTTTGACCTTACTTTCTCATATATGAGCCCTGAAATAACATTACTCACACAAATATGTTAAATTCCACTTATTTGTTAGCATCAAAACAAGATAACAAGATTTTAAGCCTTGTAAGGCTAACATAGCTTCTAGGTTAAGATTTGTTACAACCTCACTCTGATACCAATTGAAAAGTAAGGTGTATTCCCAAGAGGGGGGTGAATTGGGATTAAAAATTTTTCTTTAGAAACTTCTTTTAGTTAATTTTTTCTCAACCCTTTTTAGTTTCAGCAAACACACATGTAAGATTTGAATTTCGATCACAAGTCTAGCTAAGAATTAATTTAGTTATAATTCTTTATGAATGAGAATACCAAATTAAATACTTTGTAGGTTTCTTAAGACTTCTTCCAACAGTTTATGTAGAGACCCAAATAATTTTTATAATTTAAAATAAGAGGAGGGAAGAAGAGAAAAGAAATTAAACAGGGCGTTGTCGACAAAACACAGGGGACTCATTGACGAGCACACATGAGGGTCTCGTCGACAAGGATGTGTCCTGTCGATGAGAAGATACCAAAAAGCTATATTCCAGTTCTAAATTTCGTCGACGATTAGTAGGTATTTGTCGACGAACTTCCTTCTTGACCTCATTGACAAAGTGACGTGGCTCGTCGATGAAGGCCAGTGTATAAATAGGCCTAAACTTCATTTTTTTGGCTGAAATTTGAGCGCAAATCTCTCTCTCTCTCTTTCTCCTCAATTCATCCCTCCTCCCTTCTCTCTAAGATTTCGGGCTGTATTCTCGCCGGTTCGACTATCCGAGGCCACCACGACGCTCCTGGAAAAGTTCTCTTCAAGTCTGCCAGAGCAGATCGTTGGTGGGACTAATATGAATTTCATCCCAATTTCAGGGTAAGGCATTTTATTTAGTATCTTCCTTTCCCACGGTTATAAGAAATATAGTATATGAAGAAATACTGATGTTTTGTTCTGGGAAATGTCATTTTCAGGAAGTTGAGTGGGGAACCCTGTGGGTGTAGGGCCAGATATAAAAGGGGCTTTTCAGAAATTAGGTAAGAGAAATATGTTATGCTAAGGATTTTAGAATGCATCTCAGAAGATTATGTTTTTGTATATATATTTCAGCTTATTGATCAGTTTTTCCAGAATATTATTGTTATAAAAATTACAGCAAAATTACAGAAATTGAGCATGAGATTTTGATTACTCAAATGTGTGGCATGAGTATATTATAGTTTAGTATGTTGATTAAATAACTTTACAGATATCCAGATATACAGTATAATAGTAGAAAGTATGATTTATAGTATTACTTAGTATACCATGATTTCTAAACCATAACACTCAAACATATAATACAGATAGTTATTAAAGATATTACAGATACTATAGATAGATGTTACAGATATTTCAAATAGATATAGTAGATATTTTAGTCAGATATTTCAGATATTACAGCTTAGATTTATAGTGTTATGGTTATTTTGAAATCATATTAAAATAGCAAGATAAATAAATAAATGAAATATATATATATATATATATATATATATATATATATACAGTATTAAACAATATCATAACCCTTTGGAAATTTTTTACGGATACAGACAACAGAATACGATACCATTGCTATTTTAGATAGAGTGCAACCACATTACTCAGATAGTATGTGGATTCCATCTAACCGTGCCAGGAGAGATTGCAATCTCCCCAGCTAGTTGGGTTGAGGTGGCCGGTTAGACGAGTTAGATTTAGGGATTGCCCAAAGAGACTGCAGTGGGCTAGATTGGCGGATGACAGAGATATAGATTGACTTTCCTGGTAGGCCAACCAGAGTAAGTCTAGCCTATGGGCCACACAACCCTGTCATGAGGAGTTAAATCATGACATACAGATTGTAGGGTATTAGAAAAAGTTCCTATGTATATACAGATATATCATATAGCAGCAGCTTATATTATTATACTAGAAGTATGTATGAATAGAAAACTCACATACCCAGTTGTATTTAAATTACATAACATGTGTTTTGTACAGTATACAAGTTTACTTGTTTTACAGTGTCAGTATTATATATGTATGTTAAATATGTAACTCAGCCGCCACACACTAGTAATAGCATATTTCCTCTTACTGAACGTTGTCTCATCCTAGTGACTTACTATTTTTCGGGAGATCCAGTTAGGCGAGCGGATCAGGCTCGCGGGTAAAGGACTGGTTATACTACATTTCTGGAAGGGTAGGTGTTCTGTGGTACTGGTGGTTTGGTGGAGATCCCAGATTTTTTATGACGCCACTAGGTATTTTGTGATATATATGTATTTTGGGAACCATAGTTTTTGGGTATTGTATAAGGATGGTTATAGTTTTGTGTATACCACTGTTTAGGCATGTATGATGTACAGAGTTTCCTCAATGCTCCTTTGATGTTTCAGTAGTATTACAGATAGATTGATTATATGTTTTATTTATGAAAAAAAATGATATAAGTAGTAGGTCGTTACAATTTAGATCAACACCCAATGAATTAATTTAATCAATCAAGATAAGCTTCATTATATTGTCCAAGATTCAACTTTTGAATATGTCAATTCACTCAACATGATGACCTTGATTTCTCAATATGAAAAACAATAGAAAATTCAACCAAGCTTCCAAAACTCAAATATTGATGTCAAATATGTAACTTAAATTATGCAACCAATCAATATATTAATAAGCTTTGGCATTGATCAATCAACGACCCCCCCTGTGGTTTCTGCAATAATATTGATCAATCAATGCACTCCCTTACGGTTTTCACAATTCCCAAAAGCAAATTAATTTTCAACGATTAAATAATCAATCCACGCAGTTTATATATGTGTAGAAAATTAAATTCACAACCATGCAATTTGTATATATATGTAGAAAATTAAAGAGAGTAGGGAAGAGAGAGCGACACCAATATTTTATGAGGTTCAGCTATGTAGTGATCCTAAAAAAAATTTAAAAAATCATTAATAAAAAAAATAAAATAATAATAAAATTAAAAAATAAATTAATTTAATTTAATTAATTAATTAAATTAACAAGTAAAATGAATAGTATGAAAAAAAAAACATATTGAAATAAGAAATATATATATATATATATATAGTTAAGTTATTATAATATATAAGTTAAAGTTTAATGTATATATATGTAATGGTATAAGCTTCTCTAGGAAGCTTCCTTTCAATTTGACCTTCAAATCTAATTTGAAATTGGATTCCTACGCATACAGTGCTCTCAGTTTCTCTCCTAGGCTCTTTCACTTCTTCATCTCCTCCGTCTCTCTTTCCCACTCTCCTCAATCTCGTCTCCAATATTCGGCTGATTAGAAATCCAAAAATATCGTTGGGTTCCTATCACCACAACCGACAATCCTACTCGAGCGAATTTATTGTGGGAGCGGCATAGGCATATATCCTAAGGTAAGGCTAATTTTCACTCTTACCTCACTTTTTCTTAAACTACAAGCCCAATTAACGAACAGAAATTGCCACGAGATTCGTGGGGAGATTCTCTACAATCTAACCGAAACGGGTTTTCGAATTGAAGCTCCAAGGTACCAATCCTAAATCGGGAGTAAGTTTAATAATTTAGGCTTTATTAAGCTATTTAGGGTATTCAGAGCCTAGGGGAATTTTAGAGAAAGTTACTCTATGGATTGTGATGAGTAATGTAGTGAAGTTTGAATTTTAGGGTTTCAAGGATTTGGATCGTCATGTGGCGTAGGTCAAGGTGTTAGTGGGCTTTTCAGGAATCAGGTAAGAGGATTAAGTTAATTCAAGAATTTTATTTAATTTGAACCTATTAAATTAATATATTTATATTTATTTATTTAAGAATTTGAAGGTTATTTCGAAAACCAATCGTTCGAAATGGATTTTACAAACCTATGATATATGGTATGGTATTTTGAATGGAAACAAAAGGTGGAAAGTTTGGTTGTTTTTATGGATATGTTTAAATGTTAAAATCGTGTGGCTGATGATTATTTGATAGGATTAATTATTTAACTGGATTTGAGATTCTTTACGAAATACTAAAGCTGTTTGTAAAATATTGGCATTGTTGCGAAAAATACTGGAATTGCTTGTGAATAATGTGGGAATTTTGTATGACGGCTGAGGGCTGAGTTTTAATTGACAGCTATACGCTGGGTTGTATTTTGTGGCCAGGGACCAAGTTTTTTGAAAAATAAGAAATATATGTGAAATGGTATTTTAAATGGTATTTTTTATTATGTTAATTACATGGTATGCTTTAGGAACCCTGGGGACCAGTGTATTGTGAGCATGATACCGTTGCTATGGATTTGTTATGTGGTCGTGTGCGCCCACACGTGTGCTGAAAGGTGTAGGGTGGCCTTTTCCGATTTGCTTATGTGAGGTGAATGCACCCCTGGGTGAGGGCAATCAAACTAGTAGTTGGAGTTGCGTATACCTGCGGAGTATTTTAGCAGAGAGTACAGATGACTACTGTCTAGGTGGACCCCCCAGGACATTAGTCCAACCTTCGGGCCACACAACCCATGCCATGGGGGAAGTAAATGGCGTGTTTGTCATAGGAATTGTCTGATATGCATATCTGTTAATTTATGTGACTACAAATAATTAATAGGATAATTTCAAGGGCTTGCTGAGAAAGGTGAGTGCCCTAGTAGCAGTAATGGTATTAGAGCAAAGGGAAGCTACTTGTATGTGCGGGTAATCTTCCCTATCCTCGACTAATTGTGTGTGTAAGTGTAAAATAAGAATGTTTTCATAAATATGTTTATCTAATTAGTGAACTGGTTATTTTCTGTACACTAAATGCATGTTGGCCATACACTTACATTAACTTAGTTTTTTCCTTACTAAGTTGTGCCTCACCCCTACTTTACAAACTATCTTTTCAGGAAAGGTCTAGCGGGCTAGAGGAGCCGAGCTAGAGGTGCAAATTTATGTAGGTAGTGTGTAGATAGAGATTTTATTTTTGTTTAGCTTTATAGCATGTAATTATGTGAAAATGGATATATTTGTGTATAAAGATAGTTAGAACTCTAGTAATGTAATTTGAGGATTTTATATTTTATTTCCGTTGCATATATGTGTTTTATATTTAATGAATAAGGTATCAGGTACACTGACGTCACTAAAGTAGCACTCCGAGCCCACGTCGCATGTTGGGGTTGTTACAAGTGGTATCAGAGCCTAGGTTTGTTAGGTTCTGCAGACTTTGAGGATTGATAATTACCAGAGTATAGGTTGAGATAGGATAGGAATAGGATTGGGTAGGTAAAGAAGGGTTTTGGTCTGGAAGCTTGGAGGCAAAAATCTATTGACGGACTTCTGTGATTTTTTGAATCAGTTGCGAGTTTCATAAAACTATGGTAAATCTATCGATGGTTTTGTTTCTAGGTTGAGGGAATTGAACTTAGGAAATTTAGGGTGGAATGTTATGATGAGTGGGTATGTGTGTGCAGTTAATGTCAGGATGGATATTTTTACCTTAATGGTTTTGTGATAGAATTGGAATATGAATTATTAAATTAGAACTCGTATATTATATAAATTCTATTATTCCATATTTGCATTAATTATGTTAAATGTGAAATTTCTAAGTTGGGTTATATCCTATTTACATACTGTCAGATAGTGTCATTGTATTATTTGATTTAGGTGTAACCCACTCGTTTGTATCTTGGGAATTTGTTAAACTATGTGGGTTAGAGGTTCAACTATTAGAGGCAAAGTTAGTAGTGGGCACATCGACAAGGTTAGTGTTAGTATGTAGCAAGGTAATCAGGAATTCTCCAATAGAGATTCAGGGAAGAGTGCTGCCTGCTAGTTTGATGGTCTTTGATATGCATGGTTTTGATATTATTCTGGGCATGGACTGGCTAGCATCTAGCTACGCAAGCATTGACTGTCATAGGAAGGAGGTGGTATTTAGACCTCCTGGGGAGTAGGAGTTTGTATTTGTTGGGTCATGTGTGCGTTCGGCACCACGGATCCTTTCTGCTATCTAGGCAAAGAGGTTACTTTTGGGGGGATGTCAGGGTTACCTTGCAGTGGTGAAAGAAGAGCCGAAGGAGGAGCTCAACTTGGAAGATATCCCAGTGATAAAGGAGTTCTCTGATATTTTTTCAGAGAATTTACCAAGGTTGCCTCCTGATCGGGAGGTGGAATTTGCAAATGATCTGATCCCAGTGACAGCACCAATCTCTAAAGCCCCATACAGAATGGCTCCATCTAAACTAAAGGAGCAACTACAGGAGCTTCTATACAGGGAGTTTATCAAACCGAGTGTATCGCCCTGGGGTGCACTGATGTTATTTGTAAAGAAGAAGGACAATTCGATGAGGATGTGCATCGACTATCGAGAGATTAATAAAGTAATAGTGAAGAACAAGTATCTATTACCTTGACTTGACGGTCGGTTTGATCAGCTTCAGGGTACGCATATTTTCTCTAAAATCGATCTGTGGTCTAGATATCATTAGGTAAAGGTTAGATCATATGATGTAGCGAAGACTGCTTTTCGGACTCAGCACGAGCATTATGAGTTCTTGGTTATGTCGTTCAGGTTAATGAATGCTCCAACAGTATTTATGGATCTGATGAATAGGGTATTCCATGAGTACTTAAACCAGTTTGTTATTGTGTTCATAAAGGATATTTTGGTCTATTCGAGGAGCCCAGATGAGCATGAAGCTCATCTGAGACTAGTACTTCAGGTGCTCAGGGAAAAGAAGTTATTTGCTAAACTTAACAAATGTGAATTCTGGCTAAAACAGGTTGCATTTCTGGGTTATGTGGTATCCAAGGAAGGGATTTCAATGGATTTGAGCAAAGTAGAGGTTGTAGTTGATTAGGCAAGGCCGAAGAATGCGTAGGAAGTCAGAAGTTTTCTAGGTCTTGCCAAATACTACTGCCGATTTGTCGAGGGGTTCTCCAGATTATCAGTGTCTTTGACATGACTCACGAGGAAGAATGTGAAGTTTGGTTGTACCGACGAATGTGAGCAGAGCTTGTAGGAATTGAAGCAGTGTCTAGTCACTGCCCCAGTGTTGACCCTTCCATCAAGTAAGGGTGGATTTGTAATTTACAATAATGCATCGCAAAAGGGACTTGATTGTATTCTAATGTAGAAAGGAAAAGTCATTGCGTATGCATCTCACCAGTTGAAAGAATACGAAAAGAACTATCCTACGCATGACTTGGAGCTGGCAGCAGTTGTGTTTGCATTGAAGATCTGGCGACACTACCTTTATGGTGTAAGGTGCAAGATCTTTACTGACCATAAGAGTCTCAAGTACTTCTTCACCCAGAAGGAGTTGAATATAAGGTAGCACAGATGGCTCGAGTTGATAAAAGATTACGATTGCACCATTAGCGATCACACAGGAAAGGCGAACGTGGTAACCAATGCATTGAGCCGAAAATCTAGGGGTACGTCAGCCTCAGCAGTTATAGCTTCGCACCAGATCATGATGGACCTAGAGAGGTTGGATGTATAATTGGTAGAAGGGAATTATCATGCATTTATTTCTAGTATGGTGGTTCAACCAACTTTACGGGAGAGAATCAGAACGGCTCAGTTGAAAGATGTAGAGTTGATGGAGATTGTAGAGAAGATACAGGATGAGTAGCGCACAAACTTTAATGTTGCTGAGGATGGAGTTCTCAGATTTCACACTCCATTGTGTGTGCCAGATGATGCAAAGATAAAGAGGACGATTCTATGGGAAGCTCACCGTTCTCTCTATACAGTTCACCCGGATAGCACAAAGATGTATAGAGACTTGCGTGAAACATTCTGGTGGAGTAACATAAAGAGGGAAATTACTAAATTTGTGGGTCAATGCTTGACATGTCAGTGGGTGAAGGTAGAACACCAGAGGCCAATGAGACCACTTCAACCACTGGACATCCCTACGTGGAAGTGGGAACATATCTCGATGGACTTTGTATTGGGATTTCCTTCAGCATTGCATGGGCAGAATGGCATATGGGTAGTTGTTGACAGATTAACAAAGACTGCCCATTTCATTCCGGTTAGAACCAGTTCATTCCATGTCCATCTTTTCAGATTGGATCTGCGGTTCACTTTCCATTTCTAGAAGAGTTTGCAGGGAGCGTTGGGTTCTCAACTCACTTTTAGTACTGCATTTCACCCTCAGATGGATGGATAGTTCGAACGAACCATTCAAATTTTCGAGGATATGCTACAGCCATGTGTGTAGATTTTGGGGGTAGTTGGATCCGATATCTGCTGTTGGTTGAGTTTGCATACCATAATAGTCACTAGGCCAGCATTGGAATGGCACCATATGGGGCTTTGTATGGTCGCCGGTGCCAATCTATGTTGTACTAGGATGAAGTAGGCGAGCGGCAAATTTTTGGGCCAGAACATGCCCAACAGGCCTCTGCAAAGGTTGAGCTTATCGAGGAAAGGATTAAAGTAGCTCAGAGTCGGTAGAAGAGTTATGCGGATACTCATCGACGGGAGCTAGAATTCGAAATAGGTGATATGATATTCTTAAGGATTGATCCGATGAAGGGGATGATGAGGTATGGAAAGAAGGGCAAGATGAGCCCTAGATACATTGGGGTCGTTCAAGATTATGGAGAGGATTGGTTCGGCAGCATACATGATAGCACTACCCCCAGCGCTGTCTAGGATACACGACGTGTTCCATGTGTCCAGGTTGAGGCGGTATGTTCCAGACCCCTCACATGTAATCAGTTATAAATCGTTGGAGATCGAGGATACTCTAGCATACGAGGAGGTACCAATTCATGTTCTGGATCGGAAAATACAGGAACTGCGTACAAAGGATATATCATTAGTGAAGGTGTTGTGGCAAAATCATACAGTTGAGAAAGCTTCCTAGGAGTTAGAAACGAAAATACACCAGACGTACCCGCAGCTGTTCAGCGAGGGCTAGTGCTAGACGGGTAAAGGTATGGTTGTATATAGAGGGATTATAGTAGGTTGTGTGGTTAGTTGTGTATAGTTTTAATTATGGATAGTCTTTGGGAAAATTTATTATGGATATTGTAATTTCCAAAAGGCAATATTATAACCACGGTATTCCTTCACCATAAGTGAGGTTAGTTAATAAACTTGGGACGGGGCCGTTATGTGGGTAGCTTCCGACTCTTCTGTAGACAGAGATCGTGAGTTGAGGAGGTGATCGGTAATAGTTAACAAATTTCAATGATGAAATTTTTGTAAGGAGGGGAGAATGTAGTGATCCTAAAAAAAATTTAAAAAAAATAATTAATTAAAAATAATAATAAGAATAATAAAAAAAAAATTTAATTATTTAATTATATTAACAAGTAAAATGAATAGTATAAAAAAAAACATATTGAAATAAGAAATGTATATATATATATATATATATATATATAGGTAAGTTACTATAATATATATGTAATATATAAGTTAAAGTTTAATGTAAATATATATATATATATATATATATGTGTGTGTGTGTGTGTGTGTGTGTGTAATGGTATAAGCTTCCTTTCAATTTGACCTTCAAATCCAATCTGAAATTGGATTCCTGAGCACGCAGTGCTCTCAGTTTCTCTCTCAGGCTCTCTCGCTTCTTCATCTCCTCCGTCTCTCTCTCCCACTCTCCTCAATCTCGTCTCCAATATTCAGCTAATCGAAAATCTGAAAATACCGTTGGGTTCCTATCACCACCACCGACAATCCTACTAGAACGGATTTTTCGTGGGAACGGCGTAGGCATATCTCCTGGGGTAGGGCCAATTTTCACTCTTACCTTAGTTTTTCTTAAACTATAAGCCCAACTGACGAACAAAAATTGTCAGGAGATTCATGGGGAGATTCTCTACAATCTAGTCGGAGCGGGTTTTCGAATTAGAGTTCCAAGGTACCAATCCTAAATCAGGGGTAAGTTTAATAATTTAGGCTTTATTAGGCTATTTAGGGTATTCAGAGCCTAGAGGAATTTTAGGTGAAGTTACTCTAGGGATTGTGAGGAGTAATGTAGTGAAATTTGAATTTTAGGGTTTCAGGGATTTGGAACGTCGTGCGGCATAGGCCGGGGTGTTAGCGGGCTTTTCAGGAACCAGGTAAGGGAATTAAGTTAAGTCAGGAATTTTATTTACTTTGAATTGATTAAATTAATTAATTAATTTATTTATTTATTTAAGAATTTGAAGGTCATTTCGAAAACCAACCGTTCGAAATGGATTTTACAAACTTAGGATATATGGTATGGTATTTTGAATAGAAACGAACGGTGGAAAGTTTGGTTGTTTATATGGATATGTTTAAATGTTAAAATCGTGTGGCCAATGATTATTTGGTAGGATTTATTATTTAACTGGATTTGAAATTAGTTTCGAAATACTAGAATTGTTTGTGAAATACTGGCATTGTTGTGAAAAGTATTGGAATTGCTTGTGAATAATGCAGGAATTTGGTATGATGGCCGAGGGCCGAGTTTTAATTGACGGTTATACGTCGGTTGTATTTTGTGGCCGAGGGCCAGGTTTTTGGAATAACAAGAAATATATGTGAAATGATGTTTTAAATGTTATTTTCTATTATCTAAATTGCATGATATGCTTTAGAAACCCTGGAGACTGGTGTATTGTGAGTACAGTACCATTGCTAGGGATTTGTTATGTGGTCATGTGCGCCCACACCTGTGCTAAGAGGTATAGGGTGACCTTGTCCGATTTGCCTACGTGAGGTGAATGCACCCCCTGGGTGAAGGAAATTGGATTAGCAGTTGGAGTTGCGTATACCCGCAGAGTATTTTAACGGAAAGTACAGATGACTACTGTCTGGGTGGATCCCCCAGGACATTAGTCCAGCCTTTGGGCCGTACAACCCATGTCATGGGAGAAGTAAATGGCGTGTTTGTCACAAGAATTGTTTGATATGCATATTTGTTAATTTATGTGAAAACAAATAATTAATAAGATAATTTTGAGGGCTTGCTAAGAAAGGCGAGTGCCCTAGTAGCAGTAATGGTATTAGAGCAGAGGGAAGCTACTTGTATGCGCTGGTAATCTTCCCTATCCTTGGCTAATTGTATGTGTGAGTGTAAAATAAGAATGTTTTCATAAATAGATTTATCTACTTAGTGAACTGGTTATTTTATGTACATTAAATGCATGCTGACCACACACTGACATTAACTTAATTTTTCCCTTACTGAGTTGTGCCTCACCCCTACTTTACAAACTATCTTTTCAGGAAATCCTAGAGATCGGGTCTAGCGAGCTAGAGGAGCCAGCTAGAGGTGTAAATTTATGTAGGTAGTGTGTAGATAGAGATTTTATTTTTGTTTATCTTTATGGAATGTAATTATGTGAAAATTGATATATTTGTGTATAAAGATAGTTAGAACTTTGGTAATGTAATTTGAGGATTTTATATTTTATTCCCGTTGCGTATATGTGTTTTATATTTGATGAATAAGGTATCAGGTACACTGACGTCGCTAAAGTAGCACTTCGAGCCCACGTGGCGTGTCGGGGTCATTACAAGTTATCCTCGCCTATGTCCTCACCTTAGGCAACACACTTAAGGATTCCACTATACCACTCCTTTATGGGCGGAGCAAACCTTTTACAACACTCCTTCAATATGATAGAGTCCTCCTCTCCAAGCAATACCCTATGCTCGGTACAATGATTCGACAACCCTAAACTGTCAACAAATCTCCCTAGCAAGAATCCCCTCTTGCTAATCCAACAATTCAATAACCTAAACCATAAAAAATAATAAGAAATAATATGTGTACAATGACACTCTCAAAAGAGTTTATTAGTACAATTGATTAGCACAATATACTTCAATCAAATAAAAATATAGAAAGATGAAGCTCAAGTATATATCACCGGGGTTCTTTAGATTTGAATAAATCTTAGTTACAGCACAAGAACCTCAAGCTTTAATTCAAAAAATACTCAGCAAATAGCTTCTCAGAAAATATTCAGCAAGAACCCTTTGAATGTGAAAGAATTTGATCAATAGCTGATTTTTTTACCTTTGTTGGTGTATATAATCCTTAGGTTTAGCATGTATTTATAGAGTTTTAAAAGTATTTTTCGTGTTGCCTATGTTTCTTAGAGTACTCCCCAAGTTTTCACAAAGTTTGGTGGCCAAGAAATCACTTTTGGAAAGTTTCCTAACTGTTAAAATTTGAATTTTACGAAATTCAGTCTCCTGTATCCAAACGTCAATCACTTATGCCTTTTAAATTAGCGTATTTTTGAAGTCAGTACAGGTTCAGTCGACTGAACTCATAGGCTTAGTCAACAAATGAGGTTCTGTCAGCTTAATTTCCTTCAGCATAAAGGTCAATCGCCTGACCAAACATAGTTAGTCGCCTGAGTTGATAGTTTTGACAAACTTTTCATATTTTGGGTATAACTTTCACTATAAAACTCCAAATAAGACTAACTTGGTATCAAAAGAAAGCTAAGACAAAATTATACAACTTTTATGTTGATTATTTTTTAAGATAGGAAACTTTTGATAGAGGAAATTGCTCATCAATGCATATATAGAAACAAAAACAGAATTTGGAGAATCTTGTTTTGGTGCTTTTCATTCCAAAAATGATTTTAACCTTTTTGAAATAACTTTTGACCTTATTAAAATATTTTTAAATTATTTTAAAAGGTATCTAGGTTCAAGTAATAAACCTAAGAGTTTCATATATCCATATTGAAATCGGTTAAAGTACTTACATGAGACTTCTTAAAACTTTAACTTTCGAAGCTCTAAGTCTTCATGTATTTGCTTTGATCCTTTATATCCATCTTAAACTTTCTTCCTTCAATTAACTTTTGCTTTATCATGAGTCATGTCTATAGCATATGTGATCTTCTTTAAACACTCGAACTTGATCTTTTAGGAACTTGATCTTTTATAAGAACTTTTGAGCTTGATCTCTTTATGAAAGATTTTGAGCCCTAAAACGTATCTTAGAAAAACATATTAAGTTCCTTTGGTTTGTTATCATCAAAATAAGATTTTAAGCCTTGTAAGTCCAACACCATTGCATCATGCGAGTGGGTTGATGCCATGAAAGCTAAAATTACTGC